>NC_089753.1:56234408-56341908 GCF_040412425.1 Macrobrachium rosenbergii
TAAAAAGGAGGAAGCAGCTGGGCGAAACAGGCTCCAAAAAGGTCGTTTGTTTCTCCCACATCAAAGCGAAACAGCAACATCTGAAGAGTTATAAGTCAATGTGATCATCTGCCGGTAAGGCTTACAAATACGAGGGAAGGGGGGGGGGGGCGGGGGTTAACATGGCCCTACCCACGAAATAGCCAGAAAAAATGAAAAGAAGTTCCTTTATCCGGGTTCAAAACCGGATCATTAAAGGGTCAAGTCGCCCTGTCTTTTAGAACCAACAACTCTTTTTTTTAAATATTATATTCAGTGATAGAGGTTGATGTTATTTTTCTGCCCACTCGTAAAAAAACAGAATAGGCAGAAACAAACGTAATCAAAGGACTCTTCACTATTTTTATTAGGATGATAAAGTAGGCCTCTCATCCGTTCGCTCGAAGAATTTGTCCTTAAATGACAGGTGTCACTGGCGTAGGAAAAGTCAAAGAAGTTGGACATCTAAGTTAAGTTAAGTATATCTTAATTTAACCAAGCCTCTGAGCTGATTAACAGCTCTCCTAGGGTTGCCCCGAAGGATTAGAATTATTTTACGTGGCTAAGAACCAATTGGTTACCTAGCAACGGGACCTACAGCTTATTGTGGAATCCGAACCACATTATGACGAGAAATGAATTTCTATCACCAGAAATAAATTCTCTAATTCTTCATTGGCCAGCCAGAGACTCGAACGCTGGGCCAACAGCGTGCTAGCCGAGAGCTCTAGCCATCGCTCCAATGAAGAGCTTGGATATCTAAGGGGGACCAGACCTAAGTGCATGACGAAAAGCAATGTTGCTGTGATAGCAGAGACTCTACAATGAACACTCAATATTGTCCGTTATGCGTCATCACGCACACTGTTCACTGCACTCGTATTTCATTGAAAATGCCTGACAATTGTATGAAGGTTTCACTTTCACTTGCCTTACTCTCAAACATTAACTAGTAAAGTTGGCACACATGTAACCAATAAATATTGACGCACAAAAACACACGCATGATTTAATACTCTTTTACTCACCTTAGCCCATAACAATAACTAATGGAGTCGACTAAAACCAACTAAAAGCCGAGAAACCGAGAAAGGGCCCTTGCAGGGCGAAAACGTCTTCGTGGCTCCGAATTCCCGAGTGTGGAAGGCGTCTTCCACAGAACCTCATTTATACACATATCATAATTAGGACAAGGACGTCCAACTTGGAAGGGACGCCTTGATCTTCTTTCGAGATCAATCGTCTTATTGAAAAGACGACGGATAAAGTCGAGGGCGAAGAGGAAATCCTTCCGCGGGAGTGATGAGCGAATCTTCAGGGCCACGCCGTTCGTGACACCCTTCAAGGACTCTTAGTTCACTTTTTGATGACGTGTATTTCAAACTTAGAGCTTAGAGATAAAATGGCTTGCTAGTTGATAACTCAGCCTTATCTGGCGTCAGAACTGCAAAAAAAAACCACCTGCACAATCACTCGAACGCTGTCAGATACGAACTATCACAAAAGCCTACAAACAATATAAGGGTGGGATTCGGGGAGGGGGGGGGGGGGAAGGAAGGTGAGAACCAATGACCAGGAGAACCGTTTTTCATCCAAAAATAATTCCGTGAACAATTATTATGACTGACTTATCTTTCATGATGCCGAGATATGACGATAATAAGTAACTGTTATTCAATGAGTACATATTTTTGAGAAAAGTTCTTTAAAACACTCTGCTCTTCATTTTGTAAATATTGCAGAAAATGCCTAGAATGACCTATCATATTAAACATTCCAAATACAGAAAACGCAAGAAAGGACCCAACCAATAAAAACCAGACCTATTTGAAAATGAAAAAAATTAAAGCTTTTGAAATAATTTTTAAATTTTCTAATTCCAAAAGGACTAAGTTTTTAAACCAAGATTCATGACCCAAATTCATCCGATATCTGTTCAATTTACAGGCGTCACCAACTGAGCACAAAGACTCAATGAAAGCTGAAATAATAATTTCCTTAAGACCTTTTTATCTTATCTAGATAGCCTAACAATCCTTGGATCAGCCTCTGGATCTGGAGAATTTCTAGACTCTTGGCGTTCAATTTCCAATGTCCCTTAATCAATGACCGATATCCGTTCCGAGAGAGAGAGAGAGAGAGAGAGAGAGAGAGAGAGAGAGAGAGAGAGAGAGAGAGAGAGAAATCGGATGTTATCGTTCCTACGCATAAAAGTCCTAATGGAGATAAACAGACAGATAAGCATAATACAATGGAATATTTTCATTCGTAAGCATTAAAATCCTCTGCTATTTACGATTAATGGCCACAACAAAATATAATGTATTGAATCGTTTATCCTTTTTACGATAACGAACATTGGAAACGAGATTCTTTAGAACTTGAACGTATTTCAACTGTATCACAGACTTGCTCTTATAAAAAAACACAAACAAGCAAGCTTGCCTCTATGCGTCTAAGAGACATTCAATCAATGTTCACCTTTACGTAACTCCTATTCCTGTGGAATTTTTCTTTTTGAGTTATTTTACTTCGGTCCAGTTCTGTTCTTGCAACAACGAAAAATTGTTCCTTTCCTAAGGGTATTTGTCTCTCTGAAGACGAGGGACCTTTCCCATACAACTCTCGTCTGTAACAACAGGGATCTTTCCTACAAACTCTCTCTCTCTCTCTCTCTCTCTCTCTCTCTCTCTCTCCAGATGATGAACAACAACCTCCCAAATCTACTGTGGGTCACTGATTGGTAGGGCTTCGCCAGGCATCCAATCAGGAACCATTTACTGCCTAAGCTGGTAAGCCGTCCCCTCATTCCTTCCTCTGAAAGGGGGCATTTTCTCCTTCCCTCTCTCGTTTTCATTCAATAACCTCAATATCATTTTACCCGTTCAATAGAAAAATCCAATTTCAGTTCTATTTTTACTGATTCAATTTTCTTCCTACAGCTGAAAGATGTATATAGTACCATAAAATCCTAATTCTCATCATCATGATCACTGACAGATGTACTTGACATATATTCAGTTATTTCCCTATGTGAGGTTCATCATTAAATCACCATCAGGTTTCCATGCAATGATGTATCATGTGTGGTCTATTTACATTTTGGCATACTCAGTTTATGCCTCAAATCTTTGAGATTCGATTTGAATGTGGACTTGAAGGTTTACAACATTTTCGTTATTACTACTCAGAAAGATTTAGCATTCATTAAAGCCACGCATATATGTGAGAAGAGAGAAAAGAGAAGAAAATAACTTACAGTATATCAATGTGAAAGACACAAGACACACGGACGATCTTTCTCCTTGCACTTCTTACCTGACTGTCCACCTTTACGCCTAATTAAGACCGACATCCCTTAAACTGTGCAAGAGTTGCGATGGCAAGGCAAGCGTGACAGACAGAGGAAAGAACTAGTCGCCCCAAGACTGTCGGTTTCGGACAAATAAAAAATAACAATGATGTTTTCTAACACCAAAAAATATATATATATATACATTAACATAAATAACAAGACAAGTGGGAAAAACTAAAGCAATGGTACATATCACTTCAAAGCAGTATTTGATGTCAAAATTACCACCAGGAAAAATGTTCTACACAGTGACCGGCACGTGATGACACTTCCTGCGGCGCAGGTTTGAAGGACGATAGCAGAAGCTATCTCTTGAAAACTGAGTACACCTTTCTACTATGGTCTACATCATAATTGCTAATGTCTGGGAAAAAAATCACTTATAGCAATTTTATTTGTCATGGTATTCGATATTCATATTTTTAACCTAAAGTTATCGTTAGGATTAGTGATTGCTGTACTGTCTAATGACTAATTAGCTCTCTGCACCATCTATGCTTTTGAACCGTTCTTGCATATTAGGATGCCCGAATACCAGAAACCAATCAAGACTTCCACAGTTACAACCGACTAATTTACTGACAAGCTGATCTGATGTCACCAACTGGTGTTTTATCTACCATTTGTCCCTCTCCCTGTAGTGACCAGTTTATTACCAAATATAATTAAGACGCAATTGAAGTATTTCTATAACCAAACATTGTTATCTTAGAAACATCAAGTCTCCCCTTCAAGTCTGGATTATAATGGCAAAAGACTTCTTGAAAATAAACGAGTATGCACTCAAATCCACAAACGAGCCTTAATTACATCCTTCCATTAAATTAAAGCAAGAAATGCTTAGCTGACAGCTATATCAACTACACCACCCAAAGCCAGAGGCGCCTCAAGTTAGGAAAGAGGAGTCTGGAGAAAGCTGCATCGAATTCAATTGCATCAAAGATGTTCTTCCAAGTTATTGCAAGATTTTCCTTTCCATTAACCCCAACACTTCAACTATGAGTCTTCAATCCATACATGACCCCTACAATCATCACAGCATAAACTGCAATGGTACAGTGCAAAGCTATGCCATCACGAAAATCACGTGATTAGACTGACAGTTATGCATATGCAGTCTAAAAGAACAGCAGAAAAATGTGCCTCATGGCACCTACACTGCAGGAAAGTTACTTGGTATTAGCGTAAGCGAAAGCAAGGATCAGTGTATTTTGAGATGGTTCGGTAATGGGAAATATTGAGGGATGATAGGTTATTGAAACGATGGCTCGGTCGGTAGAGCAGCAGACTCGGACTTCATAAGAAGTCTGTGTCGAGGGTTCAAATCCGCAGCCGGCCGGTCATGGGGCGGACACTTTACTATCCGTGTAGACACCCCGGGATTATGTATGTAATCAATGGATAGGTTTGCTGAAAGCAAATGGGTGTTACAGACAAATAAACACACACAAACAAAGCCACTCAAACATCATCTTAAAAAAACATAACAGACGCCTTACACATCTCGAACTGTCAGCCTAACCACTCATGTCTCCTTGCTGCTGGGAGAAAGGGAGCTGGGGATTTGGCACGATACATATACACATGTGCTACCGGGGTCTAAGCGATGTCAGGCAGGGCAGCCGATCGAGGTTACGGCATACCCCAACGCCAAATCAAAGCCCTTCAAAAGAAGGCATCGTGCTTACCCCATATGAAAAATGGGAAATAGCAAGTTAAACGAAGAAGAAGATAGATTATTGAAACGAGTATAATTGTAAGCGCTGGGAGGAGGAGATGAAGAGAGGAAGGACTACAATGGGACGGCAGAAGAAGTAATAGAAAGACAGAGCCACAACATCCAGAAAGCGATTGTGAGGGCAAGATAAAGGTGGATATTGGAGTGTGTTGTGGAAGCTTTCTGCACAAGGGGTTCACCCATTATTCCGCAGTTAAAGGGCGGAAGAGGCAGTGGTCATTGTTTTTTCTTGACTCGGGAGCCACCCTGTTGAGGAAAATGGCTTAATGCTGAAAAACTTTGTACGTATGTAGGAGTATGTATTATGTATTTTGTATGTATGTATGTATATATATACATATATATAGATATATATATATATATATATATATATATATATATATATATATATATATATATATATATATATATATACAGTATATAGATATAATTATATATAATATACATATACATATATATGTGTGTTTCTGTGTAAACAAAGAACTATGTATGCAATGCTCAACAACTTCAAATTCCTGAATGCGTAAACAAAGGGAAACTTAAATCGAGCCCAACTTACAGGTACATAATGATCTTACACCTTTATTCAAGAACTGCAAGGAAGTTCTAATGAAAAACACAGACACACACACAAACATACATTCGTATATGTAATCCCTCTTCCCCTGGGCGAAGGCTACTCTGAATTTCACCGAACCCGTTTCAAGGTCTTCACGATCCTCGACGACGACGTATGGGAAACGTGGGAGTGGCGACGAGCGCTCTGAAATTTTGTAGTTCACCTTCACGCTTCAACTTGCTGCCCAATAATCGCTTCGCTCATACCCCAAGCCAAACTCCATACCTACTTCTTGCCCATTCGTACCATACAGTCTCCTGGTCTTCCTTAATAAATCCAAGTTACATTCTCCTGCATTATCACTTCTCTAAACCACACGATTTCACCTTTACAGGGTGGATGCATAAGGCGGGGAGGGGTGGGTGGCGGTTCGGTACCCTACCAGCTCCTAGCAAGTCTTATTAGGATGAGGTTTCTACCTCCATAACCTTCTCTATCCTATCTTTGACCCACCACAGTCGACTAAACGCCAAGTACGCAATGCGTTGCTCAGGTCGACAGGGGCACACAACTGAGTTTTGCAGGAAAAAGCTTTCAAATCGTATAGCATTCCTCTGCAGGTCTGATACCGGTCTCTCAGTGGTGAGGAAAGGTTGCTAAGCACTGAGCCAGGGAAATATATATATATATATATATATATATATATATATATATATATATATATATATATATATATATATATATGTGTGTGAAATATATACAAATATATATATATATAATATATATATATATATATATATATATATATATATATATATATATATATATATATATATATATATATGTGTGTGTGTGTGTGTGTGTGTGTGTGTATACAAATATATATATATATATATATATATATATATATATATATATATATATATATATATATATATATATATATATATATATATATATATATATATATATATATATACATATATATTACATAGGTGAGTGTGTGTGTGTATGCTTCATTCGGTTGTTATTTTCAGAACAGCTGACACGTGTCCTCACTTAGATATTCCTAATAAACTTCCTAATGGTCCTCTTCCACGTGGCGTCAGCGACCTTCACCGTGATCCAAGTGTAAAAAACGAAAACAAAACAGAAAAAAAACTCCTATAGCAGCCAAACGTCCTGCCAAACGGGACCCCTTTGACTACGTGAATTTGCTCACGTCCGCCCCTTCAGAAACTTTATCTCTCAAATTCAATTTCCAGTTACAACTGATATTAATAAATCACGTGTTGAAAAACTGGCTGTAGATAGACAGAATATAGAATTTAGGCCAAAGGCCAAGCGCTGGGACCTGTGAAGTCATCCAGCGCTGAAACGGATATTGATACTAAAAAGGTATGAAAGGTGTATCAGGAAGAAAACCTCGCAGTTACACTATGAAGCAACTGTTAGGAGAGGGTGGAAAGTAAGATAGAAGAGAATATGGATGGAGGTACAGTAAAAGGAATGAAAGGGGTTGTAGCTAGGGGCTGTAGGGATGCTGCAAAGAACCTTATTAAGCAATGCCCACAGTGCACCACGTGAGGTGCACTGACGGCGCTACCCCTCTACTGGAGGAAAACTGGTTGTGCCATACTGTCGACCTAAAGAGTGACAGAACTGTCTATGAACATATGCTTGGTAGACAGCAGGTAGACACCTCCGCATAACTGAATTTCAATTCTTGGCTTTTACGCAGAGCGGCTGTGTTGATTTGATCTCTGAGCTTGCCACTGATCGAGAATTAGTCAGGTGCAATTAACATACAGGTGAAAAACAATCACTATTTTACAAACATGTTGGCGCTCCATTCAATTCCATCACCTTTTACCCCTTGTTATGTTATGCTATATTAAGTAGTACATCTGGACAAGTAAACAATATACCCTATGAACTGTCATACTCCAAGCAGTCAACATAGCAACTGAACGTTTCATAACTACAAGGATTTTGCTGAAGATTGCCTGCCCCCCGCAGGCAAATATCACAAGAATGAAAATGCGCGAACTACTGTACAGAACCTCATTTTTTACTCAAGAAATTAAGTTTTGAAGCATACGTCATAAGAGCTTTTCAGGAAACAGCCTTCTAATCGTCTACAACGCTCCTCTGCAGGGTCAAATTATAGTCTCTCGCTGGTGAAGCGAGGTCGCTAAGCGCACACACACTGAACTTTATTATATATATATATATATATATGTGTGTATATATATATATATATATATATACGCATATATATTATATATATATATATACATGTATGTATAATACGCATATATATATATATTACATACATGCATGTATGTATATGTATATATATATACATACATAAATATATGTATATTATATAAATACGTGTATATATAATGTAGACATAAATACAATATATATTATATATATATATATATATATATATATATATATATATATATATATATATATATATATATATATATATATATATATATATATATATATATATATATATATACATTTATATGCTACTACTTAGTGTGTGTGCGTGTCTCATTGGCACGTAATTTATGAATGCGTATGGCACCTGTCCTCACTTAGAGATCCGTGATAAACTTGCTAATGATTCTCTTCCACGTGGCGTCACAGCGACCTCAACCGTGGCCCAAGTATAACAAGACAGCAAAAACAAAACAAAACAGACAAAAAATCTCCTTTAACCACACGTCCCTCCAAACTGGGCCCCAGAGTGTACGTGAACATTTTCACAGACACCTTCTCTCTCAAATTTCACTGCCAGTTGTAGTTGATACCGAATTAATAAATCGCGTGATGAAAAACTGGTTTTGTGTCATCCTGTCGACCTAGCGTGTGACAGCTGTCCATGTACGTATGCTTGGTAGACAACAGATAGAAAGACGCCTCAGCATAACTGAATCTCAATTCTTGGTTTTTACGTCAAGCGGCTACGTTGATTTGTTCTGTGAGCTTGCCACTGATCGAGAACTAGTCTGTTGGAATTAATATAAATACCAATTAGTCCCTAATTTGCAAGCTTATTCGTACTCCATCCAATTCAATCTTCATCTCCTGGAATATTATATGAGGTACCTCACAGGGTGCAGACAAATCCTTTCTTCCTGACAGCTAAACAACTTTGAACCGTCCAGTATCCCAAGCTGTCAGCATCAAAGTTACTTATTTCCCAAATACAAGCATTTTCTGAAGATTACCGGCGCCACGTAGGCCAATATCACAAGCATGAAGATACAAAGGATTTCCTAAATATATATATATCACGATAAACGAACTTAAAAAGGTTATCTTGCACAGGGTAGGCATTTAACATAAACCAACTGCAGAATATTGCCTGCATCTTGCAGACATAAATCGCCTAAATTCAGGTGCAGAAGATCCCAGCGCCAAACAGGCATCTATCGCGAGAAATTACCTGTAATAAGACTTTCTGCACTACGCAAGCACATATAACAAGCACTGAACTTCAACGAGATCATACCTTCAGAAAAAATCCCTGCACTTTATATGCACGTATCCCGAGATATTAACTACAAACGATTACCCGCACCACGAAGTTATTATATTAACAAAAGAAAAATCAACTGCAGAAGAGTTCCTGCCACATGCAGGCAACACCACACAGACATAAACGAAGATCACGGCCATTTTACGATAATTCAGCATACGTTTCGGACCTGCGTTCATGTCATTCGAATTCGATCTTGTACTGAAGTTTCCTGCACAGTTATTCCTAATTCGTTTTTAATTCTGTCCAGATCTCATTCATATTCTGTCATTAACTGTTTACGTCCACTTTCTGTCAACAACAACAACAACAATAATAATAATAATAATAATAATAATATGATGATGATGATAATGATAATATAATAATAATAATAATAATATGATGATGATAATATAATAATAATAATAATAATAATAATAATAATAATAATAATAATAATAATAATAATAATAATAATAATGGCAAGAGACATCTTTGATCCTCTCAGCCACAAGCACGCACGACACAACATCGATTCCTGCCCAAAAGAGCTCAGGGTGAGGCCACTTTTATTTTTGGGTGCGTGCTGTGATTCATTCAAGAGACCTGGGACAGAGATATTTCTGATTTTTCTCACAAGGTAATTTCGTCCCTTCTATATAATTCGTACCTTTGTCTTACGTTTGGCAAGACTCTCATTTCACTGTGAATAAAGTAACACTAAAATCTGTTCTTAAGAATTTTTCGTATTGCACTTTACTTAAATATTTTTTTCTCTTTATTTTAAATTTTATTTGAATTAATATTTGTCCCCTAGAGGGGAGTTCAGTAGAAGTAGACTCTCTCTCTCTCTCTCTCTCTCTCTCTCTCTCTCTCTCTCTCTCTCTCTCTCTCTCTCTCCTTTTCAACTCAACTCCACGGAGTTCCTAGTTAGATTTTCACTTAAAAGTTGCTTGATCAACTAAGCAGGAAGAAATACCTGAAGTGAAATGAAAGGCTCTGGAAAGTTAACTCATAAATAAAAAAAACGATCAATAGTATAAAATTCCAAAGTAAGAAAAATGAATGAAGTTGGATGCATCCAAACAATTAAATTTGAACTTTATCCACGGAACAATTTTTCTGAACTTTCGGGCAGCTTCCAATACTTTGGTCATTACTATCTAACGTATGAGCTACTCTCAACAAGATTTTATGAACTTACCGATATAAACATTACGGCCGAATGTTCATATAATTATATTATATACGGTATATGTATATATATATATATATATATATATATATATATATATATATATATATATATATATATATATATATATATATATATATATATATAATTATATATATATATATATATATATATACACACACAAATATATATATATATATATATATATACATAAATATATATATATATATATATATATATATATATATATATATAATTTTCAAGACCGCTAGTTTCAAATGAATGAAGTTACACTTATGAAGACTGTCAGTTTTAAAAGAATGAAATTATATTCGTACCACTCACAAACTACCGTGACTGACGCATTTTACACCACTTAAAACACTTGGGATTAAAGCTTACCACGAAAGAAAACTTCAACAAAAGAAATTCTTTCTATCAAGATATCATTCAAGAACTCTGAACGGCAGGACGGTACATACACCACAGTCTCAGTGTCGAAAGCACGAACCGATTTTCGTGAAGACAGTGCTCTACCAGTGCGGTTGTGTTTAATATCCACAATTAACCCCTTAACTTCTAGATTTCCTCGCGAGTTTTGGATTCACCACTGCAAGCCTTAAATCCACAGAGGAAGCAAGCAAAGAAGTCTTCTTTTTACGATGGTCGTTCATTTCATAGTTTTTTTTTTTTTTTTTGTTTTAATATCGTTAACTTTAGTCAGATTATTTCGGGGGCAAGTCGAAGAGCAGTCTTGTCATAAATGCGATCTCATGAAGCACATCAATTCAGTCCTCAAGTTAGCACAGATTGCCACAGCTAGATAACAAACACGAATTGTTTGTTTAATCATCGCAACACCGCTGTTCTTCGGGTTTCCCCAGAGATAGTGGCCTATCAATCAGCATTTCACTCTTCTCTTATCTCATGATAGTTCCTACGTGCCACATCAGAGGAGTCACTGGCTGCCACGTGTTTACCAACACAGATAAATGATTAGTTGCGGTTCTTTCATTGGTCAGTGGTCTCAAGGTCGCCTTCATATATACTTGTGTGAAACGAAGGGATCGAAGTTCGATCTCCTTCATAAATGTCCGCTGATAGAAGTCACTGATTCACTATCACTCTGGACTTAAAAGAACTGGCAATGAATATGATTCAAGGAAATGGCAGCAACTTGACTTGCGTAGACTCTTTACAAAGTCCAAACTACAGATAGTCCGCATGGTTCAACGTCAGTATATCATACTAGTACGAAGAAAAACTTAAAACTCGGACACTAAACCGAGTTTTAAGTGTGCTAGATGAGATGAAAATATCGATTTTTATATAAAAATTATTATCATTATTATTTTTCAAATGATGAACCCTATTCATGTGGAACAGGCCTACGGGGCACTGACTTGAAATTCAATCTTCCACAGAATATGATGTTTAGTTGAAAGAAATTACAGAAGATAACAAGAAATACAGGAAAAAAAAGAGATCCGTTATTAAAAACAGATAAAATAATAAAAAAGGATACAATTGTAAATAAATTATTAAAAGTTCAAGGAGAACTGTTTTAGGGTAGTAATGCACTGCATCTGCGCTTCAATTTATGAGGTTCTAACTGCACAAAATAAATAAAAGAAAATTACAGTACAGACGACAATCCTACGACACATCCAGTCATAAGAACGACCGGCCTTAAGGATTTAGCATATGTGAGCACGCAAATGGCGCCAGTGTGATAGTCGTTGGTTTGGAAGAGGGACAATGAAAACCACACCACACCATCATGCTGAGGTGCCCAGACCGTGCGCACACCATAAGCAGCAACCCTCGACAGAGAGAAACAGAATAAGCAACAATCATTCTCAGAGTCGCAGTAGGCCTAAAAGGAATAAAGAACAGAACTCGCTAGCAAAAAATTATCCAAAATCAACCTTGAACGGCTGCCGGACAGAAAACACAGGCGGCCTTCACTCGCAGCAGCAAAAAAAAAAAAAAAGTGAAATCCTCCCCAGTATTTGACACAATGGCAATAAATGCCAAATGTCCAAAATCCGGCATATTCCCGTTTTGGCCTACTTCGAGCAAACTGCAGTTTGACATAACACTTAGTTCCCAGCAAAACTTTCTGTACGGCGACATTCTCTCTCTCTCTCTCTCTCTCTCTCTCTCTCTCTCTCTCTCTCTCTCTCTGTCCTTGGGTTTCAACTGTGATCGTAAACGTCTACCATTACAAGGAGGGAAGATATCGGTGCCTAACTTTATCTTACATAAAAAGACAACAAATCATAAAATTGTTTCGTGTCAGTTGGAGATTTGACATCATTCCTAAAAATGTATATTTTTTATCGATAACGGACGATAACACAAAACAACCAACGATAATAGCAAAAAAATAAAGTACAACAAAAGCAGTGCTTTAAAACACAGCAGTACAGTTGCACTTTATAAAAAAAAAATCCTGGATTAGATTATCAAACATCTCTTATACAGTATCTGAAGTGTTTGTTTCTGACAACCTGAAAAGACTCAGCAGGCAGCCTGTTCCGAAACGCAGGATGATAAACTTATCACATTCTTTCTTTGAAATCGAAAATATACCGTGTGATGATTGCGTCAGATGGAAGCACTTCTCGAAGAGGCTCGTCGTTCACTTATCAACAGTCTATGGAAACTGTATATTTCTGATTAAATACTATAAGTAATACAATATTCAGGGCTACATCGAACAGTGAGGCTGTCAAGTAACACTGTGTCTGGTCAGTACTTGGATGGGTACCAATGCATCTCAAATTTTGCTGTCACAAACAAGTCCTCGAGACCAAATTAAATGAGCACGGAGCTAGTAACAGACCTAAGGAGCAAGATGCGATCGGCAATGGGTCACTTTGAAGCACGAGAGGTAAACCCATATAAAATTTAGAGGTATATGGATAAACAGATAATGGTAATGACCACTACCAAATTTGTAAAGAATATCGCCAAGGTTTTTACAAGGTTTGCCGAGTTATCATTGTATTACCTCACATGAGAGAGAGAGAGAGAGAGAGAGAGAGAGAGAGAGAGAGAGAGAGAGAGAGAGAGAGAGAGAGAGAGAGAGCAGAAATCTACGGAAAGTACAATACACTTTTCACTCTGGCAAAAGCGTCACATTATTATTATTATTATTATTATTATTATTATTATTATTATTATTATTATTATTATGGAGCTTTTTTATTTCCTTGCATCGCAGGTGACCGAAATCCGGGTAAACAAGAAATCGCTCTGATCCTCGCCTGGTGAGATTCCGGTAACATCTTCGCCTTGTATTTCATAAGATTGATATTTTGGAGACGTTTAACTAACGTATAGACTTATAATCTTTACGAACAGCATAGAATACTATTGTTTAAGACAATCAGTGAGTCCAACAGGCTCGTATGAAGGATTTTTTTTTAAAAGAGGTATGAATTGACGCTGAGTAAAGTTAGAGAAGCTGGACAGCTTTGAAAAGTAAAAGGCAGGAAGTACCGCAGCTGTGACTGAAGAGAGACTGCACAGAAATACCTGCCCAGAAGTCAACAGAGTGCCTTGTCCACAAGGCGCACTGTAAATGATAGTCTTGACTCCCTCCCATCGGGTCCAATTGAGGTCGAAACAAGAGGCAAGGCGCCAACAACAAAATAACAGGCGCAAATGACAAACATGGCGGCGTTAATCCTTAAAACCTGTGTGGGCGGAACAGGGCTTCATCTCGCTGGCTTAATCCACGTGAGCGAGTCTCCTTAAGACCCCGCCGCTTGCTCGGAGCCCCAGAGTTGCTGTAACCCGAGATTCCCGACCTTCAGCAAGAGCAGAATCCGACTGCTTCTTTTGCAGACTTCCTTGTTCGAACGATATCGTCGGTGCATCTGAGTCAAGCGCAGGAAAGCGTGCTTTCATAACGAGAGCATTCATTTTACTTTGTCACTGTGAAGTAGATGAACCACACTGACGAGTTTAATTATTTTTAGAGCAAAGGAGGGAAAGGTGAGAGACAAATCAATGCGGAAATACAGGCCTGCTATTATTATTATTATTATTATTATTATTATTATTATTATTATTATTATTATTATTATTTTATTATTATTATTATTTTGGAATGCACATCTATATAGGCCTTCCACTTTCAAAGTAAGCTCATCAAAACAGCATGCTTACAAAGAAGAAGAGTTAACACAAAAGTAAATAAACACTTTCTGGAAAGTTATCAAGGAAGTCATTAAAATCTTCATACAAGGAGCAATGCAAGCCAAAACATTATACATTCAAACACAAATTACGTAAATCAATCAAATTTTAGAAAGCGCCGCTAAGCAACTGCCGAAAAAGAAACCCCTACCTCATATTCATCAATAAAAACGATAAATAACGACCGGTTCTAGCATAAGGCCCGCTAAATCTACAACAACAGTAACAAAGGCTGAGCGGGACGTTAACAATGTAATGTCATTCCTTAGATTTTATCAGAAGTGGGTGGTCGTCCTTGTCAATATAAAATAAAATAAAATAAAATATTAAATAAAATAATGCTACGTCATAATACTGAGTACTATGACCAACACTGCAGCAACAATTTCATCATAAATATGCTATTACATAAAAATAAGGTATTTCACTACTGAAGCCGAAAGTAAGTAATGAATATTTTTAGAACTATTAAGGCCAGTATTGCATCATTTCAACTACTGACATCTATCACAGTTAAAATTACGCACCGCAATGGACATACTGAGGCGAAAACGGCACATCTGACAATGGTGAAACATATAACAACAATACTTGCATCATAGGCACTGTCTAGATCCGTGACAATCACGATTACCATACAGACACCATCAATAAGAACTGATGTGAAGACTGCATAATAGGAGGCACCTTTTCCTGCCAACATTGCATCCTGAATGTTTGCGATCCTTACAGCAGCAAATATTTCAAAAGAATTAAAAATAACTAGTGGCATGTGTGCCCGACTTCATACCAAGTGAAATAATACTGCCTGCTAACTGCATTGCTGAGCATATGCGAATTTTTACAAATAAAATGGAAAGCGCGATCGTAATGGCTTTTTAAACCTGGAGAGAAAGAGATGTGCTCCACATCTGCCGGCATATTAATCAGGGCAGGACTCATCACATTTGCACTTGTGGGGCAAGAACAAATATGTTGTCCTTGCTTCTCTCTCTCTCTCTCTCTCTCTCTCTCTCTCTCTCTCTCTGACTGCCTGGTATAATTACTATTATTTAACCACAACGGTAAATCAAAAAATTTCTGAACTGTAATATGACTGGTCCGAAGAACTTGTCTTTGAGCAAGGGGTGAGAATTGGATCATGACGTCAGAGATAAACGCAGCTTAGGAGAGAAGGAACGCGACGAAAAACAGAACATGCGCAAGGCAAACCGTGAGCGATACTCCAATCAGATTACGAGACTTAGAAGCATATATTATAACTACACAAATACGAAATACCGTTACAAGATAAACGACAAACATCACGAAAAACAAAATTCGCTTATTCTCTGGAATCCTTTTCCTGTGAAATTAACCCAACACACGGCCAAACTTGGCACGACGGCCACCCAGACCCCATCAGGGTACAACAACATAAGAGGAAACAACAGGTCTCTGATTCGCTTCCTGTGGACGAGTGTTACATTGACCACGCAAGAACCTACGAGGGACGGCACACGTAACCGACAGTCAAGATACCATAACACCACCATCTCATAACATCACTTTGGATTCCTGAAGAGTATGCCCGTCAGAACTATGACATCTAAACAGTAAACATCTATAAATAATTGCTTCCTGACGTCACGGTAGCAGCCTCCTCTATCCAGAAACGTCAAACAATTGACAATGCTGACTACCAGTTTACGTCAAGACAACGTATTACTGTGCATTTTAATGTCAGTCACTGTACTATTTACATGTGGTACGAAAAATTAAATATATTTAACAAACAAATATAATCAATCAATAAATGTTTACGTGAATGAATAAAACAAGTGAATTTGGATCCTTACCTCGACACACTACCATGCAGAGTGAAATATTAAAAAATAAATTATTATCCTTGTATGACATGATCTGATTTCCCAAGCCAAACAATTCTCATTCTCGTAAACAACAAAATATTGTTTATTTTCTCCTTGATTTGAGCGTACTTAATTCTACAGAAAGTATGCAAATACCTGTTATTTAATGTATCCTCATCTTATCTAGACAAGACAAAAACACACTGGGAAAGTATAACATAATCAGTCTAAAAGGTTCCCTAGAGTAGGAGTGCACGAGAGGATTATCCAGGTCTCCACGCAGTCAGCAATTATGAAAACTCGGTTATTGAAAGAATATAACATGATGTAATTCTTCACGGAAGAGAATAACAACGACTACATCTGTAACATACACAATTCGAGTTTGAACAAGCCAAAACATTAGCGCATGGGACAAAGTGAGGAGCAACATAGGACTCACAACGCTTCCACTCAACTAGTCATTCGGAGAGCTAAGAGGGGCATTACGCTGATCGACACTGTTTTCAGCAAGCACAGCCGTAAGGCTTCAGCCCTCTCCTTTCACGACAACAAACTGCAGCGACAGTGACTAAGAATTTCACAGAAGCAATCTTCCGTATGCGATCCAGCGACCGTGCGTCCTTGGATGCTTTTTGCTCTAGGAAATAATTAGATGACTCACTTTAATGACAAAGGAAAAGTGAATGTCGTGAATGGTGATGTTTACTAACAATACGAATATAGGAAGGAGGGCGTTCCATAATACTGCATCAGTTAGTAAATCCACAGATGTACCGTGGTTGGACATCTTTCCAGAAACTTCCAATAGCAACGTAGTTTGGATTTCCGGTAATGTGTGCCACACTTTTTAACCAAACTTCTTTGTATTTATTTATGTATTTATCTACTTATTTATTTATCTATTCTTCTTGGGGGGAAGGGGGAATGATTTCTACTCCCAACTGTTTTCCATAAGACGACTTCTTTAAAGCGCGATTTCCTTCTTGGAGAAGGTCAAATTCTAATAAGCAAGCTACTTTCTATCCTCTCCAGACCCTGATATACAGGTATGACGACATGTCCTTGACTTTTGTATGAATGAACATCCGGTATTTAATGGCAGGGCCGAGGCACTAAGGACAAGCAGTACACTCAGTGCCCCTTCACTGGGCACAGGAAATTCAAGCTTCATAATTATCTGTTAATATTTCGATACCATGTTTCCAAACCCTTCTGAGAAACTGTAAGGCAGTAGGAAACTTGTTAAATTACTGCGTGGGCTTTGAACGCTGTTCCGCAAAGAACTAGTCACCAACTTATGCAGGTCATACCGAAATGAATTGTGTATTCCGCTTCTGCCCAAAATCATTTGGCATGAGGTTTGAAGAAGGTTGAAGAAAATGCCAATTTTTAGATATATATTTTGCTTCATGGCCGCTGGTTTAGATGAGAGACAATAACAACCATTCGGTCCGAGGTCACAAAGTTGTGTGCAAATCATGAGCAGAATACTCGACTGAGACCTTCAATATTCTTTGTTTTGTAACAAGCCTCAAAAAAATATATATTGTAGCCATCGCTGTTATCAAATAGATTACAACTTCAAGTATAGTTTTACTGACGTTTTTTCATGTCCTCACAACACAATTTTGTAATCTTGTCGATTGACTGTCCCAGAGGCGCGAAGACAAGTTTTCCGCATTAAATACTTCTGACTTATTTTTAAGAGGCGTTGATTTTCATCGTTTATATATAGGAGGATAACGAAAACCACGAATCGTTGAGCTAGTTACCTAACTATATCTAGTTTTTCAAACACCTGCTGACTACGACCGAAGACGATTAATTCCACATTGTTTCATTGTTCAGATGAAATGCAATCTAAAATGGCGACGTGCTAAAACGTTTCTAAAGTCTAGGGAAACGAAGTAGCAAACTCGAGCTGTTAAAGTCATGCAGCTCAGAAATATGAAAAAGAGAGAGTGGATTTTTTTCCCTTCTTTCTGCCGAGTTATAAAATCACATTCCAAGACATCACATCCATTTTCTACAAGTCACAGGTTTTTCCGGTGTGCATGACAGGGGATATATCAACGTATACAGCAAGCATCACAACTGAGAGGATGACTTCAGTATTTCCTTCAGCATCCCAAGCAATGGACTTCAGCTACTGCCCTTCAGCCTCTGGGAAGGTCATCTGACGCTAACGGTAGCTGCGTGATTACAATCAGAACTCCGCCCGAAGCTCGTATTCCTGATAGAATTTCATCACGCCCGTCTACCTGCGCTAGAACATTCTTTACAACAGACTATGACCACATTTGCCCATAGATTTTTATTGGTCCTCATGGTTCTTCGGCTGGTCGTAACCTCGAATTGCCAACGAGAGACCCGTAATCGATCCTACAGGGAGAAAGGAATACGACCAGGGCTCATTCCCCAATAAAAAAAATTCTACTGAGCCTTTACTGACCTGAGGAATGAATTGCGTATTTGGTTAATAAACTGTGGTGAGTTGCAACAGGGTGAAGTGCACGCTCTCATCCCAAGATGACTGGCAGCGAACCGGCAGGTTAGCCCCAACTTAGGACCCATTAAAATAGTTCAATCTTATTTCCATACTATCATACTTTTACTCCGACTGATAATATAAGTGCAATATAAATGACTGGAAAGAAAGGGTCCGTAACAGAAGTCCCGGTTGACACAGGACCAGCCAGGACTGTGGTAATGGAGGAGGAGGAGGAGGAGATCCATCTCAGACATCATAACTTACGAACACACCATGAGCAGTATTAGTCGACGAAGTCTTTGAAAGGAAGAAGAGGAGTTTGTCTTCTATGTTACAGTACTTACGTAATAATTTGCTTGAAAAGCCATTAAACATCGTCTCTTCAGCTGTGTTGAAAAAGCAGAGAGAGAAAGAGAGAAGCAGACAGACTATCCCAGAGACATTCCTTCCAGTTCCAGACGGCGGTTACGAAAGCTATGAAGTACAACGAAGGTCGTCTAACCCACACTAAATTCCCACGAATTTCTCTCGGGAACATTCTGGATGATATGACCCATAGCGACGAAAATCCGACTCGATAGCAATGCATTCTCGACTGTGTGGCATTACAACCGTGTCATATTGGTTAGTCATCTCTATTTTATTTACTTATATTTTCTGTCGTGTCATCTGGATTCCACTGGCACGCGTCGTCTAATATTTTGTTGTCATTCGACTTAAAATTACTTCCTAGAAGAAGTGAGCAATGCTGCTAACGGATTCATGTTAGTCATCCTTAAATACTACGTTCTGACTATAACAACAACCAGAATAAAGACTGAAATACACAATCATTCTCTACAGAGACAACTTTTGAGACCCTACTCAGCTACCATTATCAATTTATCAATTAGATTGATTATGAGATCTGACTAAGCTCCCGTTATCCAATGAGATCGGTAATGAGATATGAAGTCTCCGCATTTCTCTGTATCTTTTAATCAAAGTACTGCTAGAAAAAAAAGTGATCGAATCGCAATCTTACTCTTCATCAGACTGCTCGTGAAAACGTGAAATGAAAACTAAAACAAATATGCTGTTTAACTGTGATCAAACCTGGAACTCTCATTCACACCTCAAAATATGGAGCAATTGCTTTCATGTCCAGAAACTTGGAGCTATCAATCGATCTAATCTCCACAAACGTGGGGCGATCATTCTCATTTCGAAAAGTTAAGGTGCTCACTCTCTTCTCCATCAATTTGAAGCCACCTCTATTGACTCTATAAAATGGTGAAACTCACTATTGCCTCCAAAATGCTGAACCTCACCATTGCCTCTAAAATGTTAAACCTTTTACTTACAGAACTATCATTCTCGCCTCCCATAATCCGAACAAATGATTCTCAACTTCAAATACCTGGAACTATGCCTTTTACCTGCAAATAACGGAGCTATCAACACCTTCCAGAAAACTGGAGTTATTTCTCTCACCTCCAAATCCAGAGCCGTCACTCGTTTTAAAAAACCCGGAACAATCAATGTCACCTCCAAAACTTGAATACCTATCACTGTTGCCACAGAAATTTAGGAGATACAGAGTTACCTCCTACAATTACAGAGTTCTCTCTCTCGCTTTTAAAAGTTTTAAGCTATTTCACTGTGGTCCCCAAATTTTATGAGTTCTCATTCTTGCCTCCCAAACTCAAAGCCATCCCTCCTACCTGCAAAAATCTGGCGATGTTACTCTCCACTCCAAAAAAATCTAAAAATTCACCATTCTTGACTTTAAAAGTCTGAAGCTACCACTAACCGAGAGTATATGAGAAGCCATTTTTCTGGGCTGTTGCCATCAATGGCTAGGCAGATGAATTGGTGGAAAGTTTGTAAGGCCGACGCCCAAGCACTGAGGTTAGGAAGGTCACTCAGCGCCAGTTAAAAAATCAGGAAAAGAGAACGAGAGAAGTGGCTGGTGTAAATGTCATAGTGACAATGCACTTACTACCAATAAAAATGACACCCTGGGTGTAATAAGAGTTTTAAAACTTCCTCGTCAGACTGGGATGACAATAACATTTATCCATTTGATTTCCTTCACCCGAATCTCCGAAGTACAGCAGTTCTCAAGTTATCTTGGTGAGCTCAGGATGTGGAGATTTTTGTTATGAGCTCAAGCTGAAGCTAACATACCCAAGGGGGAGACCTGTCTATTACCAATAAGATCCTCCCCCATGAACCGAATAAATCTATACACACACTCATCCCCTCTCCCCACCCCCAACACACACGACATTTTTATAGCCAAAATTATTAGGTAATATTGAGAGACATTTGTGGCCTTTTATATATATATATATATATATATATATATATATATATATATATATATATATATATATATATATATATATATATATATATATATATATATATATATATATTAAATATATATTAATAAAAATAAAAGTATCTTTACTCTGTTCCACAGCATTGTACAGTCACTCAAAAATGTTTTGCAACATGTTCCAGAAGTTTTCGTTCACCTAACAATAATTTATTCGTTTTATATATTTAAGGAAATGTTCTTTTCTTATTCGATTTTGTTATTAATTATACGGCTAACAATATAAAAAAAAGAATGGCGAGTGAAAAATCCATATTACGAAAAATAACGAAACATGGTGAAAAATGTCGCTCATGATGGTAGGGTAAAAGAGTCAAATAAAAAACTATAATTAGCCATCCATTCAATCTTTATGGGAGTAAATTCAGCGACCTTCTATGGATACTAAGTGGCAGAGAGAGAGAGAGAGAGAGAGAGAGATAATGACTGATTAATAAAGGAATTAAAATAATGATGAAGAGAGAAATTAATTAATTATAATAATGATAGAGAGATATAAAAACCGGTTTAAGGGAAACGGGAGGTAATTTCTCTGACGCACCAGTCGTGTTTGTGCTTGTTTCATGCGCTTACGACGGAGTTGCCAAATAGCGCCAGATGTCACTATTATAAGCCGTTGTTTGAAAAGTTTTCAAGTATGTTGCAAAACATTTTGAGGGACCACCTGAAGAATGTGTGAAGTATTAAGAAAACTTGTAAAATGCCAAAAAAATAACCACTTCCATCCCCTATCTTACGGTTTCTCCTTTATCATAAATAGTCTTGATAGCTCCATTTTCTACAAGAGAGACAGAAAGTGAGGGAGAGAGAGAATATTGAATTTCCTGAGAGCAATGACAACTTGCAAGTGCACCATACACAGTGACAAAGCATGAACACATGTCTTTGCTGTTCTGGCTTTCTCTAGAAAGTAACTTCCATTGGCTTTTGAATAATTGACTGGTGTGGTTTATATCAAACTGGCGACGCAACATCAAAGGTCATCAGGGCCATCCTTTACTCAGCAAATTCTGACATGTCTGAAGTGAAAGATTTCTCAGATTCAAGTTCATCGTACTTTACAGTATGGATTTATTGCGAAATTGTCTCTGGAAGTGGACAACATGACGAAGCGCAGTGGAAGTATTGGGAAATCTCGTTTGAGAATAGATTCGGTTTCAATTTCATTGAAGAAAATGAAAACAAGTAAAAAATGCGTCGAAGTTTCTTCAGCGCAATCGGGTTTTATGCACAGCGTATGATCAAAACCACCGAAAATAGATCTACCTTTCGGTGTTCTCGGTATAATGCTTTATGAGCCGCGGCCCATGAAACTTTAACCCCGGCCCGCTGGTGACCTATCCTATATCGTTGCCAGATGCACGATTATGGCTAAATTTAACCTTAAAAAAGATCAAAGCTACTGAGGCTAGAGGGCTGCAATTTGGTACGTTTGATGACTGGAGAGTGGATGATCAATATACCAATTTGCAGCCATCAAGCCTCCTCAGTAGTTTTTAAGATCTGAGGGCGGACAGAAAACATGCGGACAGAATAAAGAGTGGACGGACAGACAAAGTCGGAACAATAGTTTTCTTTTACAGAAAACTAAAAACTTTCCAAACACACCGAAACCCGAAACTGAATAAGTTTCAAATTATATGACACTGAACGGTAATTTTCACTGCAATAAGTTACAAAACTTCTGGATTCCAACAAGGTAGAAGGATCGTTCCAATTATCAGTTTTAATTTGTAATTACAGTCAATTATTTGTGGAGTTGAGAAATCCCATGAGACGTTTACAAGTCTCGTTTCCTATTACGTAAGTACAAAAGACCATACCGTCATATATGGCGGCAAAGAGAGGAGGAAAGAGTTGACGAGACAAGTGTTACGTACCGTCCTGACTGGCGCTCTGGGCTCTGGCTAAGCTTCTTTCACTCCGTGCACTGACACCTTGGCCACGTGTGAGAGGTCCAGCGGCTGGGAGACAGCAAGTCTACACGTGCACAGTTCACTGCACAGGCCAACAGACGTTCTACCAAATGCCCTTACCCAGCCCAGGCCCGAAAAAGTTCCGAGCCATGAACTTCAGAATGAGGAAGAAGCTTCCAGAGCCTGACAGCTGAGGGAGAGAAGTCAGGTGGACATTCAATTCACAGAAACCGGGTGTGACGAACTTTAACATCGGCGTCATAACTCGAGTTGCGTCGAAGTGATTCAAGGCTAGGCATGACTTTCATGCTTAACGCAATGCGTCCTTTGGGAAGACCTCTACGCATTCCGTTTCCTTTGTCAGTGTTAACTGACTTGTATGGTTTGCCTCTCTGCCAGTATAACTTTTTTTGCACACACCTTTTTATGATTTGCTGTAACATTTTTTGCATGCATCTTATTATTGTGATTTGCTTTGTAAGGTTAATTTATTCCCAGAAAAGTGATTTACATTAAATTCTGATATAACCTGTTCTTTCTTCGCTGGACGACTGGAAACCTGATATTTTGACATTCGAGAATCTCCGCCGTTGAGGAAATCACTTGAAAATTGTGCTTTTATTTACATTTGTTTGTGCAAGCTTCAGTGTACTGCAGTCACTACCGTTGTTGTACAAGAAATTAGCAACATCCTCCGGAAGACTTCAAGTTAATAAATTAAAAATCTAATATGGTTTGATATATATATAAAATATATATATAAATAATATATATAATTATATATATATGTGTGGGTGAGTGTGCTTGCTTTTGTGTATAAGGATTCTATCGTTATATATACCTAAATAAACATACATAGGTACTAATAAAACACGCGTGTGCGCACATACATATATATAAATAATATACATATAATATATATATAGTATATATATATATATATATATATATAATACATATATAATATATATATATATATATATATATATATAATATATATATATATATATATATATATATATATATATATATATATATATATATATATATTTAATTACAAATAAAATAAAAAACGTTCGAGGGAAAATCTTTTCCAAAAGGGGCTTCAGAATCTGCATAAGAATATGCGAACAACAAAGACTTCTTTCCATTTGGTGCCCGAGTCAGAGCAGAGAACAAAATAACCACCACAACAAGCAAGGCACTTTCACCATGAGTGTAAATCGCAAATCCTACACCAAATCTAATTAATTTTATTTTAGCAAAGTACAAGAAAGATTTGCTCGGCGGAGCGAACATCTAAATTGGAGAGCCTCCGATAAAATGATCGGAATCACTTGCCCCTAACAAAGAAACTGGTCCGCTGATGAATACAAAATTGCACGATGAAAAAGCGAGGAAGGAGTCACCTTGAGGTAAGGTCAATCACCCCGACGCATACTCTTGTCTCAACTTTCCCCTTTGTGGGTCACACACGCTCCTCCCCCCACAACCCCCACCCCCCCACCATTCCCACTGCCTTCCCCTTACTCCACTCCCCACCCAATACCCCACCCCTTACTAACTGACAAGGAACTTACACAACCAACTTTCTCTCTCTCTCTCTCTCTCTCTCTCTCTCTCTCTCTCTCTCTCTCTCTCTCTCTCTCTCTCTCTCTCTCTCGTGCGGCTATTCAACCATTCATTCTGACCAGGAGACAGGAAAATCTCGAGTGGGGTAATTTACATAACCCTTACTCTCGAGTGGAAATTCATCTTTATCTGTACATTGGTTTTGTAGTCTGGGGACAGATCTGAAAAAGGTTTTCCCTGAAATATTTCGTAACCATCTGCACAGTTAATTACCTATTTAGACAGTGCAACAGTCAAGAAAATAACTTGTTGAGAATCTACACACACACAAACACATTACATATAAAATATATATATATAATATATATATATATATATATATATATATATATATATATATATATATATATATATATATATATATATATATATATATATATATATATATATAGAGAGAGAGAGAGAGAGAGAGAGAGAGAGAGAGAGAGAGAGAGAGAGAGAGAGAGAGAGAGAGAGAGATAAATCTTCCCATAACAAATACAAGTACGTTCCGTAATAATGCTGAGAATACACACAAACCTCTTTCTCTTCCTCTCTCCCTCAGCGGAAATGCCTAACTGACTGGAATTTTTTTAGTTCTGGGAAGAAATAAATTCTACTAGATTATCTCGGTATTTTCCAGCACGACTTGCAGGACGCAGCGAGGACTGTAATATCTTTCAAGTCATACAAATTTTCGTAGGCATTTAAACATAATTTCTTCTAATCAGATTGCAATTTTGTACAGGAATTCTCTGTTAGTTCTTACAAAAAATCTATCAGTTGGATACTCAAAATTTCTTAGATAGTTTTACAAGCATTTAATAAACAAAAATACTCTCTTGCAGCTTTGCAACAGCTATTACGTAGTTTTACAAAAATAAATTCTCCAAGTTTACCAAATTTTCTCAAAAGTTTACAAAAATTCTCAAGTAGCTGGACAAAAGTATCTCGTAGTTTTAAGAAATTCTCAGATAGTTTTACAAGATTTTCTCGTTTGTTCACAGAAACTCTCAAGTAATTTGACAAAATGTATCGAAAAGTTTTGGAAAAATTCCTTGTACCAACATTCTCTCGTAATTTTGCAAAAATTCTGCCGTAATTTTACAAAACGCCACAAAATCTTCGACTAGGCAAACGAAAAATCTAAAATCACACAAAACTTCGTACGTATTTTACACACACACATATACACACACACGCACGCACACACACACACACACACACAATCAATCGTTATTTGTTGTTCTACATTTAAACCCGACAGTGTCTTTGATCAAATTCGTTGCAACTCCAGATTACCCGAACAACTTCATAATAATTTCATTCATGAATACAAATACTATCAAGATTAGATTAAGGACAATTCAAATTCACTGCAAAGGTCCAAATGTTCTATAAACACGCGTTGTTGTTTTTGTAATGGCATTAACTTCAATAGTATTTTTATTTCAAATTTTAACTCGAACATTTTTTTTTTGATGTAAGAACACTAGTCATATTTTTATTATTTTCTTTCTTACAAAGTGGCTTAGGTGGGTGTTTTCCTTCTATCTGACCTTTTACTCTTCTGAAATTTACTTTGTAAGTTAATTTTTACTTATGCATTTTGAATATAACTGCTTGCAAAACAATAATAAAAATAATAACAATCGCAATTATTCAACTGAACAAGTTTAAAGGGGAATTCGCTTGCAAACCAAGCTCATGCCCGACCAGAAAAAAACAATAGCAAAATAAACAGTTAAATAAATAAAAAAAAGACTTTTGGTCCCGCTGTAAAAACCTGTATCCCAAAAATAAGAACCAACAAACATTCCTCGCGGAAATGAAGTGTATAGCGATCTATAATCAAAGCATGCGGTACTAGGACGTAAATATGAAGTTACGACTCGCCCCTTTTCTTGGAGAGAGAGAGAGAGAGAGAGAGAGAGAGAGAGAGAGAGAGAGAGAGAGAGTCTCGCACACTTTAATGTTGCGTCATAAATTCCAAGACTGCGGTCTCGACAAGAGAAATTAAAAGAGTATATCACAGTATTATTTACTCGTTTACAGAGAGGTAAAATTTTCAGGCTACACTAATACAAGTACACACAGACATTGATATTTAATAAATCGATCGATAACTTTCTAAGAATGTATGAATTGCGCTAACTTCATAAGCATATATATATATATATATATATATATATATATATATATATATATATATATATATATAATATATATATAAATTATATGTGTGTGTATATATATAATATATATATATATATATATATATATATATATATATATATATATATATATATATATATATATATATATATATATATATTTAATGTCCAAGGACACATCTTAATGAGTTCTTCTACATGTCAATTACAGTTACGGGCGAAATATCCATGATACCAGCTTTCAGAGTCTTTCATGCGGCCTTCACTCCCGACACCTATAGTTTGGAAAACATGAACCCAGGGAGGTCATGCAGCAAGTACCAAGAACCCCACGCATGCGCCGTTTGCACCCAGCCACAATAACAACATCGACACGAGTCTCTCGAGAGTCCTACACACGCGAAGGGCGTGGTATCACCCTACGGAGCCGAGTCATCAATGGAAGCTTCCAGAAAAACGTGTTTGGAAGCGTAGTCATTCCAGGTCCCCGTTCCTCTACCTGCCTTTTCTATTCTTTTTTTTTTTAATTCCGTTCTTCAGGCAAGGTCAGACCTCAGGGCTGGGGAGGGACAGGCGGTGGAGGTGGGGGAAACGGGGGATGTGGAGTGGCTGGATGAAAACCTGGAACCCACCGCAATTCCAACACCCAGATACCACATGACAGCCGCAAAGATTTGACGATCACAGTGTGGGGGTTGTGGTGGAGAAGTAGGCTGTAAAAGACTTTAGCAGTTGCCCACTTTAAGCAAAGATAAGATACCAGGTCAACTTGCATCGCTTCTGTCCCAAGAGCCCTTGTCCACCGGTTTCTCAGGTCAACAATAATGATGTGTAGAAAACAAAAGTTTAACAAGCTTCGATAAATCTTTCAAGATTTTTCCAGTTTCGTGAGGTTAAGAATAAAAACCTAAATGAGAAATATGTTTACATCAGCTACATTAGGGTACAATGAACTCACCGAATGTCAGCCTCGTTGTGAGGGTTTGCTAGTTCAGCCTCGAATAACTCTGACCATTTCTGCCTCGTGCAACTTCTTCCATCTCTGTCGCAAGCAATTTAAATCCTCATCCTGCAATTAGCAACTACTTCCACTTCTTCCTCGAGTCTGAGCAAGTTCTTCCAGCGCCGCCACCTTAAGCAATATTTTAAGTGCCTTCAGCAACTCCAACCACCTCCGCCTCCAGCAACCACATCATCATGTGAGTTCTCTCTCAAACTGCCCCCTTATAAATGCTCAATAAATTCCTTTCAGGAGCGTTAAGTGAAAATTGCATTATTTAAAATCAAGATCATAATTTTGTTCACCTCAATCGACCGTTATAAACAAATGCTCTACAAACAAGCTAGAATTTATGTCCCCTCAGCAGCATCGCCTCCAAGGCCGAGCGACGCAAAGGGCCTCTGTGAAATTCCGTAGCTCGCACGTCTTTCCTGCGATTTCACTTCTCTAATCTCCAATCATCTCCCGCCTCCCTTCTTATAGTTCTCATCCAAGGTGGTCCGGGTCTTCCACCTCTTCTGGTGCCCATAGGACCTCAGCTGACTATAACTTACTATTAACCCACAGGCTGTGCGAAGGACACGTCCAAGCTATACCCATCACCCCTTCTTTATCATTATCTCCATCTACATATAAAACTTCCGTAATTTCCCTTATGGCATATTTTCTCTCCCTACCCTGCCATCTGACATCAACCTAACTTAACACTAATGTTCTTCTTGAAGATTCAACCTCAAAACGACGATTTCTTTTAAAGTTCCGTTGTTTTATCATGACTCATGTCCACTTTGCGATACAGATCGTATTAGAATACATGACGTTACTTTCTTAAACAATTCCAATTTATTTGATTTCCAAATCTTATTTAGCGTGCTCACTGTTTGATTTATCTCTTTTGGTCTTTCACTGAATTCTACCTCGACAGATCCTGTATCGGATATCATTGTTCCTAAAAATTTGAAGGCTCAAACTCATTAATCCTTTCTCCATCTGGTCATTTCGTCCCTTTGTGCATGCGTTGTCCTCACTATTTCCTTTCTCCTTGGATTTACATTGAATTAAACTAAGATTATGAATGAAGTACCGTCCATTATCATTACTGTTACAGGAAAGAAGTTACCACAATCTTACGAATGTCAAAATTCTGGACTGATCCAAGTGAAACAAAACGACAGCGCCGAATCAATTTCAGTGGAAGTTTCTTGAGATAATATGTTTGGCCCCATCTACCAATTCTGACGATTGGTGTAACATGTAAAATGAGATACAGTTGCTCAGAGGAGTACAGTATTATGTATGGAAGTAGCAAGAGGGAACCCAGAATGTAAACCCAGGAAACCACGGAAACAGGGATCAGATGAAGATCTGGACCAGATGGGAATTCTTGCAGTAAGAGCACAAGACAAAAGACGGCTATAAGAACCCAAACCACCGCAAACCCCACAAAAGAGAGAAAATCTGACGTCAAAACGTTAAAGATGATGTAAAACAACATACCTGTGGTAATGACATTTACTCCACGATGACAACTGCATATCCAGAATATCCGAAATATTTTCATCGTTTCTTCTATCATCACCGCTTAAAATTTTTGTTTTTGTCTCATGACTCCTGCTGATCCACAAAGGCAACGAAGTCGATGCTATGCCACTCATCAACTGAACAAGACGAGAATGTTTCTTTCTCCTAAATGTGCAGTACTGAATTAATTTATGGTTTAACTGACATGTGCCTAGATTCAACTGTGTGAACAAAACGCTGTGACAGTATCGTAAGTGCAGTTTTAATATAAATATACACACATACCATATAATATATACTGTGTGTGAATATATATATATATATATATATATATATATATATATGTGTGTGTGTGTGTGTGTGTGTGTGTGTGTGTGTGTGTGTGTGTGTGTGTGTGTCTTACAGGGAATAAGTAAAATCCAGGGATTTCACGAAATCCCTAGGTTATTTGTGAAATAAGCAACTCAGGAACATTTGATCCGCGAGGGCTAGTAACACGGCGAAACGGTGATTCAACTACACTGTTTCGCTGTTTAGTACTAGCCCCCAGGGCGTTAAATGTATTTCGCTGTGTTTATTACTAACCCATGGGGGATCAAATGTCCCTGAGTGTATTTAATCCCCCCCCCCACCGCCGGGGGCTAGTACTAAACATGGCGAAGCACATTTGACCCCCCATGGGCTTGTACAAAACATCGAGAAACAGCGTTGATGAATCACCGTTTCTCCGAGTTTAGTACAGTACTAGCCCTCGGGATCAAATGTTCCTAAGCGAATGGGTCATTTCACAAATTCCCTAGGGATTTCGTAAAATCCCTGATTTCACATATTCCCTGTAACATACATGAACAGATAACCATTAAGTTATTTCCTTCCTTGCGAGTGGCTCCAGTGTATAAATAAGACAACAGACAGCGCAAACCATCCTGCAGTTGCTGAATCACAAAAAAGAAACCACTTCACAGAAAACTGTAACAAAATTTGCTTTTTCATATATCTGCACTGAGGACCCATCAAAACACGTTAATCCACCCACAACTGCGCACCACTCGCCTCAATATTGCACGCATCCTCGAAATTTCTGAGATTTCTCGATGCTGTGGCTCTTTCAAGCTCAGATCTCTCCCACCCAACCAACCAAGCTATGCAGTCTCTCTCTATTAATTCCAGTCTCACCACTCCACCAAACCACCCACAAAAACATTACTCCACCTCTCTCACATTTTCCCTTCTTCAGACATACCTTACACACAATGGTCAGCCATTACCATCACTAACGGCATCTCACTCGTAATATCATCAAATCCCAAATGTATGTATGTAAGTAAATAAGTATGTTTATGTACAGTATATATGCATGTGTGTCTGCACGGATTAATATTTATTCTGATGTAGTATACATTAACAGATAATCTTTAGAAATTACCAACACCGCCCATGACTAAATACAGAGCAAAAGCATATTACTTCAGCCAGATAACCGTAATTGGTCGAACCAGTCCTAAGAGAGAGAGAGAGAGAGAGAGAGAGAGAGAGAGAGAGAGAGAGAGAGAGAGAGAGATATCTGAGAAGGGCGACAGAATAGCCACCTGCCTCACGAGGGCGGAACTTCGGAGCCGACGGTGAAAGCATTTTCTTGGCCTCAGGATCCCACTAGGGAGGTATGCTCCTCTTACACTAGGGAAGGGGGGGGAGAATGGGGTTAAGGAGTCGGAAAGGGGGTAGGAGATGAATGACCTCCCAGATGTGAAGGTAGAGGTCGTTGTCCTTTCATTGAGAGAGAGAAAGAGAGAGGGGGTGGGCGGGTGGGGAGTGAGAGTAACACATGTCATCTTCATGTATTTGTTTAGGTTTTCTCCATCGTAGACACAAAAATCCTTTAGCTCCAATGGCTCATTTACCTCTACTTTCTTCCATACATTTAAAGATGGTGTCGCAAAACGTCCTAAGGTTATGTCAGCGAGCTCCGCTCTCTCTCTCTCTCTCTCTCTCTCTCTCTCTCTCTCTCTCTCTCTCTCTCTCTCTCTCTCTCTCTGGATAGAGAGTTTTCGGTCAGTAACTTCAATGCTGCATTACCGACGATGGTATATGTTGTGGTTAACAACTTAATGGGTTCTTTGCCTCTTGGTGATTGCTTGACTGATTGACTAGTTTCATGTCAAATGGACGTCATGACAACAAAGGTCATTGACTCCGAAAGTGAAAATTTGCTAAAAGCATGTACAGTATATCAACATCATAGGTAGTGAGCACAAGTGACCTTTCAGTTATGCTTAATCTTTTCTTCATTTGGAATTTTTCTTTTTTATTTTCATTTATATAAACGTAAAAGCCAAACGTGCGAAAAGATGCAACAACACACGACGTGGTAATAAGAAAAGCAAAACAAACAAACCAGCTACTCCTTAATTAAAAGCAATTTACCACCTACTGCTCACCCTACTTGTGCAAATTATACACATTGCTGATAATTGTCGCTTACGTCAACATTCGCCACCTATTAGAGAACTTGTCAGTACAACAGGCTCAATTCAGTATTACCGCTCATAGTGCGCAAGCAGCTGTCACCTCAGCAGGATCGAATGCCTATTCCTGTCCCTCTTCCAAACCAACGACCATCACACTGAGGATCGTCCCGCAAGCTTAAGTAAGATCTATGGTGATCGGCAGGTGCCATGCGCTATCCAGTCCCCCTCCCCTTTTTAGTTTTCTGTGCAAAAAACTATTGTGCCGGCTTTATCTGTCCGTCCGCTCTCAGATCTTAAAAACTACCGAGGCAAGAGGGCTGCATATTGGCATGTTGATCATCCACCCTCCAATCATCAAACATACCGAATTGCAGTCCTCTAGCATCATTAGTTTTTATTTCATTTAAAGGTTAGATTTAGCCTTAATCGTGCATCTGGCAACGATATAGGACATGCCACCACCGGGCCGTGGTTAAAGTTTCATGGGCCGCTGCTCATACAGCATTATACCGAGACCACCGAAAGATAAATCTATTTTCAGTGGCCTTGATTATACGCTCTACAGAAAACTCAATTGCGCTGAAGAAACTTCGGCACATTTTTTACTTGTTTGGTAGAACCACCAAATTCAACGGCAATATAGGCTAAACCAGGACAGCATAAGAGTGGGCTACTGTAGTATCTGCCAGGACTGGATTATTTTCCTTAGCTTCTACTCTCAGTTTATGACTGTTGTTATGTTTTGGGCGATGAATTAACGAGATGCCAGTGGCACAAACCCAAAGTAACAAACCTGTTCATAAATGGAATTCCTATATATACAGTAAATATGGGAAGAGAAGATATTGTGGGTGTTACAAGTTAACCTAAGCTGAAGGTGAACACTTGCTCACATTAACAAAACAAATGGCCAAAATCACATCTGTAAAAACGAGACATCAAGGCTACCTTGGCAATAAGTTACGTGTGATCACAAACGCTGTCGTCACTAAAATCTCAAATGTCTACATCCATGACTAAATATGGCTTCTGAGCATAAGAAATACTTGTGCTATTATTAACTTATGTTCCTCCTTCTGCTGTCTAAGATTCCTCCCTCCTACTAGCACCTACTCCAACTCTCTTCACCAATACCACAGACAGCCCCTCAGACCCTCTGTCTACCGAGACTTCAGTCCTCCCACTTTCTTCTTTATCGTTTACTTTGCACTGTCAACAATCACACTTGGATAGAGGAATGCGAAAAGGAAGGAACGCACAGGCGCGTCAAACGAACGCCGCAGCAGGAGCAGCAGGAGCGGCGTCACGGCTGCTAAAAACTTTCACTACTCGACTCGCAACTCTGGGTCAAGGCGATACACACACACCTACCTACTGCTGCCCACCGGTTGGTCTCTCTCTCTCTCTCTCTCTCTCTCTCTCTCTCTCTCTCTCTCTCTCCACACCCTTCTTCTGGTCGTGCGGCAGTGGTCCGTCCAAGGGCCTCCTCTTATTATATAAACGCAGCCTGATTTTTCCCACATCGCTCCACAATCGATGACAAAAAAACTTCAAGTCCTTCCGAAATCTACGACAATTATTGTTAAAATACGGATCTTTCCACAACGCGTCACAAGTGTTGACACAATGGTATGTAACTTTCTGCATAACTTTCAAAACCTTTCGGCACAATATTTAATCATCTTTCACCAACTATAAAAATATCCAAAAGATTCGTTGGTAAAATATTCATTCTTTTCACAACCCACAAACACAAGTCCGTAAAATATTCAGTCTTTCCACTTCCAACCAAATTCATCGGCAAAATATTCACTCTTAACAATTCCCACACAACCCACAGGTACAGTGTTCATTTTTTCCTCTCCCCATGAAACCCGTTTTGAAGTATTCACGTCTTTCCACCTGGCACAAAACCATTTGGCCATATATTTGCTCGTTTCATTACCCAAGAAAAAGCTGGTAAAATACTCATCTTCCCACTACTCACAAAATCCAGTGGTAAAATATTCGCTATTTCCGTTTACCACATAACACGAAATCTGTTCGAAAAACACTACGTCTCTCCACTAGCCATTTAGTCCGCTGGAAAAATATTCATTCTCTCCATTAACCACAAAACTTTTTACCGAAATATTAATTCCTTTCACCAACAAAAACACAAAATGCCAAGTCTTTCCAACACCAACGGAATATATTGGTAAAATACTCATGTCCTTCACTAATCGCAAAGTCAGTTGTCAAAATACTTATGGCTTGTCTCTGCCATCGAATCCTCTGGCAAAATAACTAAAACTTTCCACTATCCCCAAAAGTCGTTTTAGATACAATTAAAGACATGAACCAAAACATAATTTTAATGGTGCAGTACACAAATAAGAATAACAATATCGCAATGTGAACTGGTAACCACTTCCTCCAAGGTTTCCCGTAATAGTAGTTTTATCACAACACTGACATGACTGAAGACAACAACTACAGCAGCAAAGGTAATAATAATATCATTTATAATATTTTTCGAGTTGATATTATTCCCGTATGCTTACACACACACACATTTATATATATATATATACAGTATATGTATATAGATATAAATGTATTATATACATATGTATATATATAGAGTATATATATATATACATATATATATATATATATGTGTGTGTGTGTGTGTGTGTGTGTGTGTGTGTGTGTGTGTGTGTGTGTGTGTGTGTGTGTGTGTGTGTGTGTGTACGTCTGCTTAGATGTAGGAACGAGCACTCGGGAAATTCGGTAAAAGTACGGTCATTGCACTCACTTTTTCTCAGTCCAAGGGCATCCAGAGAAGAGAGCGCGAGTGAGAAAACGGGTGGTATGAAATGTGATTTTACATTGAAAAAACTACAGACAAAAAGCCGTCAATCTCAGGGACACCGTAAAATTAAGCAGCAGGGTCAATACAGTTCAGTGGAAATCTGACTGACGGTAAATAAGAGGGACAGTGTAATTCCAAGAGACAGTAGATCAGATGGCCTTGGCTAAACGGATTTTTAGTGTTCATCTGAGAGTCCAGTGTCAATCAGCTCGCTGTGTAAATCTTAAAGACAGACAGTTTAAATCTTAGCAACTGTCAGTGAATTCTTCCGAGTGCAACGACCATTTAACAATTCAAGACGTTATATGACCTATTCGTTAATCCGGCAAATGTTCACCAAATCTTTCTTGAAAGAGATTACTATGCAAGGCTTTGTATGGGATCTAAATATTATCATCCTCAAGGCTGCCTCCCGATCGGCATGAAAAATTACCGTTGCTATTGCCCAGACTGAATCGAGTGTCATCACAGGCGATTAACAATTTTAATTAAGGATAACAAACATCTAACTCATAACCGAATGGAAAAGAAAGAAGACTGGCTTTAGAACATTCTTTGGCGTCACCATAACAAAGGCCATCAAAAAGAATATAATGAAATATATAGGATTTAGGCAAAATGCCAAGCGCTGGGACCTTTGATGTCATTCAGCGCTGAAACGGAAATTGGCAGTAAAAAAGGATTGAAAGTTGTAACAGGAGGAAAACCTCGCAGTTGCACTATCAATTGTTAGGAGAAGGTGGAAAGGAAGATGGAATAAAGAGAATGTAAGCGAAGGTACAATAAAAGGAATGAAAGGGGTTGCAGCTAGGGACCGAACGGACGCTGCAAAAAAACAAGTAATGCCTATAGTGCACCGCATGAGGTGCACTGACGGTACTAACCCTAAGGGAGCAAAGGCCATCGAAGAAGGATAATATTTTTCTAATCGATGCGTACTCGACTAGCTATCAGGCGTTAAGGTATGTTGCAAGTTTAGTAACAATATATATATATATATATATATATATATATATATATATATATATATATATATATATATATATATATATATGTTTTTATAGTCATTAGGAAAAACCATATATATATATATATATATATATATATATATATATATATATATATATATATATATATGATTTTCCATTATAACTTTATAAAAACATTTTTACATATTTAGTTGTAGAAAGGCTAGGTGTACTAGTAAATATAAACAAAATAAAGATTTCTCGTAAATTACGACAAGTATTTGTGAACAGAATATATAATTTTTAAAAATATTTACTTAAAGGCAGATACATTTACCTTTTGACACATTACTATGACTGTGCGTGGTATCTGTGATCTGGAAGTCAAGGCATAGTAAGGTATCTTAATATGGCATACACAGCCTCTCTTCTTATGGAAAAAATTACTTTTTGTGTTTTCTATCGAGTACTACATAAGTAAGGTGTGTAATCTTAGTAATATATAATAACTTCTCTTTAGATATAATCGGCATGAAATTTTCACTCCACGGAGGATACTGTTAGACAAACATTTATATTCCTTTTGGGTTATCAAAGAGGGCTTGATAATGAAGGTGCAATAATATGCAACCTTAAGCACATCTTGCATTTAATACTGCCCAAGATTTTACTATATCTTCTGACTTACACCACCTACTTACGTAGAGGGTGACATTAGTACTGCAGTGTATGAAGTGGTGCAGGTGAGCTCCGTGAAGGCCTGAAGCAATTACCTGGTCCTAAGTCCACGTCCTCATATTTTATCATTACTTTGTCAGCCTTTCCCTCATTCATGTTATGGCGCACTATTTGATGTTCAATTCTTCTCCTGCTTGATTTATATTCACTGTCTATCATTAACATTATTTTCCTGTTATTTTTATTACTGCTTGATTTATATTCACTGTCTATCATTAACATTATTTTCCTGTTATTTTTATTAATCTCTATAATTAAGCTTTATGATCATTAATTTAATATAATGTAAAAGTATATTATATATATATATATATATATATATATATATATATATATATATATATATATGTGTGTAATATATGTATGTATTTATGAATGTGTGTATGTATGTAATATAACCAAAATTCTTCTCAAATCTGATATGGGAACCGCGATAAGGGAGTAAATTAAACGTTAACAATCTTAATAATTAACAAAATCTTTAAGCTTTCGCTTAAAAAAATATCATTACATTATGACTTCACAACAGCATGCATTTTAAAAATATACGATGCACATACCTTTAAATGTATCAAAGGTGGAAATATGGATAAACAGATAAACGAAGAAAAATTATCTTTTTTAAAAAGAGGTAAAAGCCTTGGTAGAATGAGAGACAGCTTTTTCACACTTGGCAGAAAAGTGTCGAGGGGAAGAGGTTGAATAAAACCTGAGACGTCGGAGACAATTACGTCGTGCGAGTCCGGTGGTGAACGACCCCTGAGGAGAAAGTTTAGACCACATATTACACCATGTTTATACTAATCCCACGCCCCTCACAAACAACCGATACCTGCGCCGGCTCCTACGCAAATCGCTCCATTCCATTCTCTAGCAGGTTTGCTTATTACAGTTATAACACTGCTGTTTTAGTTTTCTGTAAAAGAAAACTACGGAGATGGCTATTTGTCTGTCCGTCCGCACTTTTTCTGTCCGCCCTCAGATCTTAAAATCTACTGAGGCCAGAGGGCTGCAAACTGGTATGTTGATCATCCACCCTCCAATCATCAAACATACCAAATTGCAGCCCTCTAGCCTCATTAGTTTTTTTTTATTTTATTTAAGGGTAAAGTTAACTATGACCGTGCGTCGGCACCGCAACAACACAAGCCGCCACGGCCGGCTGAGAGTTTCGTGGGCCGTGACTGAGAGTTTCATACAGCATTATGCGCTGTACAGAAAACTCGATTGCACCGAAGAAACTTCGGCTCAATTTTTACTTTTTATCATAAACTTTGTACAGAGACACACCAATGCTATGAAATTAGATTAATCTTCATATTATGAACACATGAGCTCATAAACATAACCTACAAGGCGCATTAGTATGGACTTTTCTTTTTAAACTATACGATATTTTTTTATTCCCTGTTAGCCTATAAGCCACTGTCCCTTTGGCATATGTGACCTCTAAGGGTGTTCAAATTTTGGTTCTCAGCAACTCTTCTGGGATGACGTTGCTAGCCCCATACCTATTTCCTTCCTGGCTGCAACCCATCACAGTCGACTACCTATTAGGTATGTAATTTACTGCTTAGGTCAATAAACATCATTGAATGTTCAGGCGTCTATCATTTCACCTCCCTAAAAGCCCCGATTTTAGGCAATTATCACATAAACCACGATAAGCTAAAAATCATACATTTCGGATTTAATACAAGAAAGAAGCCATCACAAAAAAAAATCCATTCGTTAAACCCCTAAACACATGAAAAGAAAGACAAACTTTAAAAGGTAATTCACGTTGGCCGTTGCTCTCTCCTTCCTTAGTATTCTGCACAAAGCTTCAAAGTGGCATTCCAGAATTATTAAGAAGTAGGTTAATCACACCACAATGGTAAAAATCCGATCTCAATACGATTGGCCGAAGAGATTTTATAAGAACGACCAGAAAATCTCTCTCGGAATTTCTCTGACGTCAGTCTCCCAAAGTTACGGTTTTTCATAAACACTCAGGAATACGAACGTGGGTGAACCAAGGCACTTGACGAATCTCGTACAGACTGACTTTCCCATACACAAGCTGGCTACTGTGTACGCTATTCACTCTACTGCATGTCTTTAGGTAATATCCACAACACGAGAGAGAGAGAGAGAAATAAGCATACCTTAGTTTAAACAGACCACTGAGTTAACTAACAGCTCTCCTAGGGCTGGCCCGAAGGATTAGACTTATTTTTACGTGGCTAGGAACCAATTGGTTATCGAGCAACGGGACCTACAGCTTACTGTGGAATCCGAACAACATTATAGCGAGAAATGAATTTCCATCACCAGAAATAAATTCCTCTAATTCCTCATTAGCCGGCCGGAGAATCGAACTCGGGCCTAGCGAGTGCTAGCCGACAACTCTACCGACTCTCCTGACGAGGAGAGAGAGAGAGAGAGAGAGAGAGAGAGAGAGAGAGAGAGAGAGAGAGAGAGAATGTTAGTATGGATATTAATTTGTAATTGGTTAAGTATGGATATTAACTTGTAATTGGTTAAAAGATTCGACGCTTTATTTCTCCCCCCCCCCCACCCCTCGTCCTCCGAGAGACTAGGCTTTGGAATTCTCATCCTTCGGCGTGAAAACTGGAGTGTGCTACCGACGTCACAATGCAAGTAAAGAGAGTCACGGCCTTGTGACGTCGACAGGAAGCGCGCGTCATAGGAAGGGTATTTACTTGAACAACGTGGAATCCCAAACGCGTAACACTTTATGGTTAATAAACCTGCTTGAAGGTTATAGAATAGACTAGAATACAGAATTTAGGCCAAGGGGCAAGCGCTGGGACCTATGAGGTCATTCAGCGCTGAAAGGGAAACTGAGTCAGTAAGAGGATCTGAAAGGTGTAACAGGAGGAAAACCTCGCAATTGCACTAAAAACAATTTTTAGAAAGGGTGGAAACTCAAATGGAAGAAAAAGAATATGAACGAAGGTACAATAAAATAAATTAGGCAGGTTGCAGCTAAGGGCTGAAGTGACGCTGCACAGACCCGTAAGTAATGCCTACATTGCACCGCGTTAGGTGCACTGACCTAAGCCTAATGAGCCATGTTATCTGCTCGGAGTATAAAGGTAACCATATGCGGTTACGAAATCTGCCTTAACACACAGGTAACCGAATGCAATGATGAAGTCTGCTTGGAGTGTACAGGTAGCCCATATATGATCACTTTCATACAAATCTGCTTGGAGCCCAGAAGTAGCCCTCCATACTCATGAAATCTGCTTGGAGCCACCAATCAGTTCTTCATACTTAATACTTATGAAATCTGCTTGGAGCGCACAAGTACCTCCATACTTATGAAGTCTGCTTGAAGCCATCAAGCAGTTCTTCATACTTATGAAATCTGCTTGGAGCGATAAAGCAGTTCTTCATACTGTACTTATGAAATCTGCTTGGATCCACCAAGCAGGTCTTCATACTTATGAAATCTGCTTGGAGCGATAAGGCAGTTTTTCATACTTATGAAATGTGCTTGGATCCACCAAGCTGTTCTTCATACTTATGAAATCTGCTTGGAGCGATAAACCAGTTCTTCATACTTATGAAATCTGCTTGGAGCGATAAGGCAGTTCTTCATACTTATGAAATGTGCTTGGATCCACCAAGCAGTTCTTCATACTTATGAAATCTGCTTGGAGCGATAAAGCAGTTCTTCATTCTTATGAAATCTGCTTGGAGCGATAAGGCAGTTCTTCATCCTTATGAAATGTGCTTGGATCCACCAAGCGGTTCTTCATACTTATGAAATCTCCTTGGAGCGCATACGTAGCTCTCCATACTTGTGAAATCTGCTTGGAGAACACAAGTACCTCTCCATACTTATGAAATCTGGTCGGAGCGTTAACATCTGGAAGACATCCTCTGTAACGCGCAGGCAAACACAAGGTTGCGCTCCATATAAGAACTTCCAATAAAATATGTCCATCAGAAAATGAACTTGTATTATTCGTTCAATATTAGAGCAGGCATATAAGAGGAAATTTGAAAGGAGAGCCTATAGTAAAAACAAGTGCATTCTGTGAAAAAAACCAACAGCAATACTTCTGTTCAGAGGGCAAAAGCCATCTTCGTATTTTTCAGAATGCAAACCAACCAGGAAGAAAGAACTCGACCCACAGAAATCACAAGACATAGATCAGCTTTTGTGAAGTTCTTTCAGCCTCCCAGTGGCGACAATGGCATCGGAGGGATGATTCATTTCGTAGTTCCTTATTGCTGTCCCCACAAGGTCAACCAGTCAAAAGATAGGGTGATATGACGAACTTTCCCCATTTTTTATTAAGGTTTAGGGTTGCATCAGCTGACCTTATTTCAATGTCCCAAACGAGAGGGTAAATGTGGCTATTAGTTTGCAAGTCAAGCTGTCAAAGGGGCGCACTTGACGCTGCGGGAATTCCCTGTTTTGTTCCTATTGTCGCCAATGCATAGAGCGCACATTGGTATTCCCGTTAGCTAACTTGTCACAAGACTTTTCAACATTATGCAAGAATTTCTACAGAAAATTCCTTCGCGGTATTCCACAGTATTATCTACTTCAATTACAGCAGGTTAAGTTGAAGGACAACCTCAGAATTATTCAGATGACGTGAATGACTTAAAAAGGAGTCTGGTTAACTGTTCACCAACCAGGAAGCAATTTCAAGCCAAAGATGACCAGAACTGGTCCCAGCGACAAAGCCGATTATTATTATTATGATCAGCAAGCCAAAAAGGGCCGACAAGTTACATGGATTATCTAAACACTACATAAATAAAATATGCCTTTCATGACACCGCTAGATGTGTAAACATCAGCTAAACGTCTCAGCTTCGACGAGGCTGCCCATCCTCACTTGGTTCATGAAGGGTGATACAAGGTCGGAGTATGATTCATACTGACGTTCTACAAATACAAAGTCCACTGCACAACTACATAGTTAACGGGAAATTCCAATGGATCCTGACCTTGCATTGTAATCAGAAAGAACTAACTTGCCTCCGGTCAAAAAGTGTAACTACAGTACTCTCTCTCTCTCTCTCTCTCTCTCTCTCTCTCTCTCTCTCTCTCTCTCTCTCTCTCTCTCTCTCTCTCTCTCTCTCATCCAAAAGCACACCTTGATTACGATAATAACTCAAACTGAGATCTGTTAGTATTCGGTTTAACTCAATACTAATGCAACACTAATACGAGAGAGAGAGAGAGAGCGAGAGAGAGAGAGAGAGAGAGAGAGAGAGAGAGAGAGAGAGAGAGAGAGAGAGAGAGAGAGAGAGAGAGAGAGAAATAAGAAGAAATAAACTGGGAAATAAAACTAATTGTTATACTATACTTGATACAAAGCATGATAAATCGAGCTTCTTACCTGACAACGTATGCCACACGAACTCACGTACGAGAGGACTTACCTGAAAGGAAAATTAAGAATATTAATAATAAAAGCATTAGCAAAGAAAAAATAATAAAAATCAATTGATTTTCCAAACTTACATTTACGAATATTACGCCACAAACATCGTGTAATATAAAAGTCACAATACCTTGGGAATAACTTAAAACCAAGGTATAGTGATTTGGACATTAAAAAATATTTGTGCCTTAATATCCGCAAATGTAAAAATGTTCTGCTTGTGTGACAAAAAATTCATATATACATATACAGTATATACATACATATATTTATTAATATATATATATATATAAGTATGTATACATATATATTATATATACACACTGTATATACATGCATACACACGCAACACATATAAATACATATACTTATAATATATATATGTATGTATGTATATAATTAATATGTAAATTTTCATTAATAAAACAGTAATAATGGCGAGAAAAAGTACAGTTATAACGATGCAAATGGTAGAATTCGACAAACATCTCAAAAAGGCTTTGAACTTGTAGTCATCCTACTTAAAGAAAATCTTATTTCGTTAAAAGGAGCAAATTTTCAGAAATGTTAAACCACCGCTGGTCATATAAGTGCAAGGCGTATAATTTACGATTATTACGAAAAGGGCAATCTTGAGGTTTCATTTTGTGAAAAATATGATAATGTGCTCAAAATAAGGTAATTAAAGGGTGGATTACAATAATAATTAAAGTATATTTGTCAATTATCTGATACATTTCATGGGATACAAGGTAACTAAGACCGTGAAAAATAATTGAGGAAGAGTTACATAAACCATTCCGGGAAAGAGACGATTATTGTTTTTAAACTGACGAGACCAAGACACGCATTAAAAACCATCAATGTCATCCTACCGAAGAATTCTACAATTTGCTGTGGGAATGTTTTCATTCTCCACACCCATTTCAAAAACTGTTGCAAGACGGGATATTCTTGATCTCTGCTCCTGCGTCCAGTAGATGCAAAACAGACTAAGGTTTCTAAGAGTGAGATTGTTTGTTTTGTTTGCATGTATGTTCATATATCGTGAGCAGAGTTGGAAAATAGTAGCATGTCAGGCCGGAACAGTCTCGACATGTGAAGAAACCGTATGAGTTAAAATGCTTAAAAAAAGTAGTAGATATGGAAGCAACAGGACGAAGACTAGTATCGAACTGAACTGAACTGAATACAGAATTTTGGCCAAAGGCCAAGCACTGGGACCTAAGAGGTCATTCAGCATTGAAACGGAAATTGACAGTAAAAGGTTTGAAAGGTGTAACAGGAGAAAAACCTCCCAGCTGCACTATGAATCGTAAGGAGAGGGTGGAAAGTAAGATGGAAGAAAGAGAATATGAAAGGAGGTACAGTAAAAGGAACGAAAGGGATTACAGCTAGGGCCGAAGGCAGGCTGCAAAGAACCTAAAGTAATGCCTAAAGTGCACCGCATAAGGTGCACTGACAGCACTAACCCCCTACGGGAGACGAAGATTAGTAGAAAGGGCCAGAAAAATCATGAAAAAGATGGTAAATGTATAGATAAAGGCCACAGATAGAACTCCTGTCACATCCTGCCCCGTAAAGGGAAAAGGTGACTTAGAGACGTTCACAGATTATGAGAAAGATGAAGTTCTCGTGTAAGACATCATTCCTGACCTGGGCTTCTTTGATCTCTCCGAACCTGAGCCAAACAGGTCACAGTCACACAGCAAGAAGGGCACATGTTTTTCTGGGTCATATTTCTATTTGTAATTTAATACTGAGGTTCCGCTGTGAGCTTATTTACGATTGTGTGTTTTCTGTCTCAAAATAAGTATTACGGTATTGCGCTCAAAATAAAAATATTTGTTTTTCGAAATATATTTTATCTATCATCTCTGGTTTTTACGACTGCGTATTTACTTATGTGAATCGGTGTTTCATTACGGGGTTATATGAATTTCTTGGCTTAACGCCAGGGTTTTGACTCCAAATGCCTCTCATACACTAGTTCTCTAAACTATAAACTTGAAAGGAAACCAGTGGAGCTAATCATAAGAGTTCGTATTTTTTATATAAAAACTAATTCTCAACAGTGGGATCCACTCATGTTTGTATCCCTCATCTAACAAAGTGTACAAACTGTGCTAATCTAACCAGAATATAAACACGTGGAAATAAGTGAATAACTTAACTTGTTCCTTCTGAGATATTACTAATGGAAAAAAAAAGCTGACAAAAAATATCAACTAGACAGAACTATTTATATATTTTTGTGGAGTATGGCGTCAACTCTCGGGGGGTTCACTTTCAGTATTTTGATTTTCTGTTAAATACGGTCTGTTATGCTTTGAAGCTTACAGTATTTGCTCTCATTAATGACACCAAAGTGTCACGTTGTATTCTTTATAGCCGCGTTTTGTCTTCAGCGGTATATTCGGTGCGTCAGTTTACTTGCCTTTCCAAGACTGGTAAGTCCGTGTTTCCGAGACCGATTGCCCTTTGGCTACTCATACCACCAACAGTACCCTGTTGACTTTCACGGTTTCAGCAGTGGTCACTTTACCAATGGCCCTTGGCATCCGCTGGCCACCTTTCCAAATATTGACCAAACCCTACGTTGCTCAATTTTACAGATGGGAACACCAATTACATTCAACGCAATATAAAATTAGTCTTAACTCGATTCACAGTTATCGTAAAAATTAGCCCTGTCAGAATAATTTCCGCTTTTTCATCATGGAAATGAGTCATATCTAGTGCCGAATTACTTTTCGTAATTAAAAGATAAAGCTCTTCAATATTTTGAAGTTAGAGGACAGTTGGAAATGCCATTCTTCATATCTCATTCAATCTCTTTTTGGTGAAAACCGTCATAAATTGCCCTATTATTCAGAAATCCTTGGAAGGGCTTGACAAGTATTATTTAAGAATCTCTTGTTTTTCTCACGTTCTTCTTTAGTCTTACGACCTGTGACCTCGCTTGCTTCGCAGCATTCATTGTCATTTTCATCTCACAAAATTGAGCTAGAGAAGAGCTTGTCCCGTTGCTTGGCCTTCTCATTAAGAAAACTCCACTGATTCACTGTTCAGCACTCTGTAATTAATTCTTAGGGTTCTTTTTACCTTCTATATTAAACTGGCCTTATGCTAGCGGGGTCTGCCCGTAATTTTCACCTTCCGACGTCTGTAGCATTTTGTTCAAATTATAATCTCGCATTCAAAAATCAAAGTAATAATAATAATAATAAAAATAAAAATAATAATAATAATAATAATAATAATAATAATAATAATAATAATAATAATAATAATAATAATAATTTGCATGGAATTTTTCAACACATTCTTCCGACCTAGAAACAGAGAATTACCGAAATTAACTGATGATTTTTACGCCTGCTCATTTTTGGCGTTATTTTTCAAATGTTAAAGGACTGAGAGGTGAGAGGAAGTTCTGATTTTACTCTGATATTATCAAAGAGGCACTGAAATGATTTGCCTAATCAAAGGGATGCCAGAAAGGTTTAGTCTTACAAACGGTTTACCAGTAAATTTTCCTTTTCATGGGTAACGGAGTGCTTTAATTCAGCAAAGCAATGGGGTATAGTCAACCCTCTTTGGTCAAGGGTTTTACGAGAAAACTATAATATAGCTAAGCAAAGTGGCATCGTAAATCCTGACAATAGGAAACTAAGGACATGAACACCGGAAACCTTGAGAATGGCAATAGCGAACGAGTATCTAAAATTCGACTAAAAGAAAGTCGATATCGGGATGGTTTACTGCTACAAAACAAAACGATCATCGTTCAACTAGTGTAAAGGAAAGGGTGCAATAAGAAAGCTTTGCTTTACCCAAGCAAAGCGGACATCACAAAGCTTGACTAAATGAAAAGAATACCAGAAAGCTTGCCTACTGCATATACGAGAGATTTTCATTCCGGCAAAGCGAAAGGGTCATATGTTTAAACTTGAAAAGTAGGTACCAGGGCACTGAGCAGCTTCAAGCTAATTGTTGCGAAGACAAAAAATGTCAACTTCGGTATGTTTTCAATGAAAATGTGTTTAAGCTGCCTTCTTTTGAATTTAACAAGACATACTGTCATTCGTCTTGGGCATTCTCTCTCTCTCTCTCTCTCTCTCTCTCTCTCTCTCTCTCTCTCTCTCTCACACACACACACACACACGACATAGGAGTGAAAGGCTTGAGTCAACATCATGCCCCAAAATCGTTTGACCTATTTCTTGAGAGGTTTTCTGTTGATATATAGCATCATCACCATCGCCTCGAACGCCGTGTGACACCAAGGGCCTTTGTGAAATTCCGCCACTTAATTTGATTTTCCATAACTTGTCGATGGACACACATACACACACAAACATACAGTATATGTATGTATATATATATATATATATATATATATATATATATATGTGTGTGTGTGTGTGTGTGTATATATATTTGTGTGTATCGAGACAGACACATACACACATATATATATATGTGTGTGCGTGTGTGTGTGTGTGTGTGAACGTTTCCTTATTGCGTAATGATTAATCCATGGAATGGTTCAATAGGAGCAAGTTGTACTTTTGTATTAGAGAATATATTTTCCCCTCAATAAGTCATCATCCATTTAACTATGACATAGGTCTGTTGAATAGAACTTTGGCATTCTCTCCCTGCTTCTAGTTTTCTTCAATTAATACCCTCTGTTTCTTCAAGAGAGCAGGTCTATTGCCAACCCTTCTACCTCTCCGTACCTTCTTGTAATCTTCGGGGTGTGTTAAAAAACGGCATATATTCAGGATAAACGAAAAGATAGAGGCGTTTACCAGCCTCTGGTATATTTTAACAACCAAAACTCAGCAACTTTCAGTGAAGAAACAAAAACAGATCAAACCATAAAACGCCGACCTCCCTCCTGTCAGTTTTCAGTTGATTTGCACTCAAACACCCAGGCTATAGAGCCCTTATCATCAGCATTCAAGTGGTTTGTTTTGAAGGGTTATCACGCAGCAAGTTGCCAAGCTGAGAGAAGGACACTTGTTAAACACTTGCCTACAGGAGATTTGGTTACAACGATTGCTTTCGATATCGTGAAGACATTTTTATTCCAGCAGAATTTATTATCCATATCTTGTCTGCTGTTTGTTTTTTTTTTTTTTTTTCTAATCGACACAAACATGAGAGTTACAGATAGCGTTTCTCATAAAATCAACAGATATATACAACAGAGATTTAACGCAAAGTGTATAAAATTAAGACAGATACAAAATTAAGATAGATACATAAAACAGAGATTTGACGCAAACTGCACAAAATTAAGATGGATATATTAAATATGGATATAACGCAAAGTATATAAAAGACTATTTCCCAAGGAACATCAAGACAGTCAACATTTGCTAAAAAAAATTCATCATTTATTTAGCCTTGTCGTCAAGAGGGCGTTCGGAGATTAGAAAATTTACCCAATGACCCTATCAGGCAAGGGCACTCGCTCTGCGTGTTATCTCTGGCAGGGGTTTCAACATTCCACTACCGAATGCCCCATTTTTCCCTTTTTTTTTTATCATGTGTTAAATGGGTGAAAAAAAAACAAGAGAGGAACAAGTGGAGAGCAACAATAAATAAATGAAAAAAGTTGGAATTTAAATTTTTTCCGTAAGTCAAGTCAAGTCAGTAAAAAAATAACAACGCCTGGCAACTTGAACATAGTGTCTAATCTTATCTCTTGCGGGCAGAGATGTATCAAGGTAAAGACAAAGACAAATAAAAGGCTTCATAAACGAACTCTGGTCTGCCTTCCTACCTTTCCAAATCTTTCATGCTAAGGCATCTGGTCCCGAAATCTCTCTCAACTCAACAGAAACTGTGCATGTGTGAATTCTCTCGTTATTTTAGACGGGGAATGTCCTCTTGAATGGTGGGTGGATTTAGAAGGCGCAAAACTTTCCAGCTACTTGCAGTTATTGTAAAAGTGAGGTTGCAAGCCTCACTCTTCCGCACCTCTAAGGTTTCCGATACTAGAAAAGCAACACTTATGTCTGCCGTCACTTTCCCTTACCTATCGAAGATTTGTTACAGCTGACCATGACCCAAAGCTCACCGTGCTATCTCGCCGGCCACGGAGGGTCCATTATTATTGTTATTATTATTATATTATTATTATTATTATTATTATTATTATTATTATTATTATTATATTCCCCGGCCACGGAAGGGGGCATTATTATTATTATTATTATTATTATTATTATTATTATTATTATTATTATTATTATTATTATTATTATTATTATTATTATTATTATTATTATTATTATTATTATTATTATTATTATTATTATTATTACATGCGTGAACGTGTACACAAGGCAAACATTTTCAAAGGATGTCTTCAAATATTCTTACTTAACCCCTCGCACCATAGAGCCAATAACATTATAAAGTATATCATCTATATATACAGAGCATATCATCTATATATACAAATTTAAATTCATTTCGATTATAATTTAACTGGATTCTTACATCACTAAAGGCCAGCTCTGACTTTAATAAAAGTCGTCGACACGCAGATCCATGCATTTATTTACCCGTTTACAGACTGTCAATTACAAATTATATCTTTGGGTTTTATAATTAAAATAATACTGATATAAAGATCAATCATGAAGGCCACACTACACGAATGCACACACGCATATATACAGGTATGTGTGGGTGTGGGGTGTGGGGTGTGTGGTGTGTGTGTGTATGTCTGCGTGGGCGTGTGTGTGTTTGTCAACTTTACTCGTGGAATTTTTATGCGTTTAAGATTTAGGACAAATACCCCATTAATATCGAATTCCCATTACCTTGGGAATAACTTAAATCCAAAGGAAATTATATACGACAACTTGCACTACCCTCACTAAAATTCGAACGTATGTCCTTTAGAGTGACAATGCCAATAACTACCTAGCCATGACAAAAACACACACACACACATACAAACCATGCAAGGGTGTACACACACACACTAACTGTATACATACATACATACATACATACATACATATATACATATGTAAATTTGTATATACATAGCAATGCAAAACCAAATTCAGATGAGCAACCTAACGCCCTATTCTATCCCAGTATGAAAGAAAGAAACCAAAAAGAGATCGGGCTTACTCGAAAAATGGAAATAGCGATAGAGTTCCACAGTCAGGCCGTACAGGGAAAGAAGTAATCACCAAACAATTCAATCCACGGACTACCGACTCCTATTCATGACAACCACAGCCCCAAGGTCTACGCCCTGTGGGAGAAGTACGCTGCCAGTGCACCTCACGTGCTGCAAAGTAGGCATTACTTAAGGTTCTTTGCAGCGTCCCTTCGGCCCCTAGCTGCAACCCCTTTCATTCCTTTTACTGCACCTCCGTTCATATTCTCTTTCTTCCATCTCCTAACATCTCCACCCTCTCCTAACATTTCTTTCATAGTGCAACTGCGAGATTTTCCTTCTGTTACACCTCTCAAACCTTCTTTACTCTCAATTTCCCTTTCAGCAATGTATGACCTCATAGGTCCCAAGGCTTCGCCTTTGGCGTTAATTTTATATTACAATTCCAATTCCAAGGTCTGCGCTATTGCGATGAAGAAAGGTTAAGTATACCTTAGTTTAACCAGACCACTGAGCTGATTAACAGCTCTCCTAGGGCTGGCCCGAAGAATTAGATTTATTTTACGTGGCTAAGAACCAACTGGTTACCTAGCAACGGGACCTACAGCTTATTGTGGAATCCGAACCACATTATAGCGAGAAATGAATTTCTATCACTAGAAATCAATTCCTCTTATTCTTCATTGGCCGGTCGGAGATTCGAACTTGAGGCCAGCAGAGTGCTGGCTGAGAACGGAACCCACCCGCCCAACAAGGAACTGCTATAGCGATGAAATGAATTCGTTCATCTAGCGAACAGACAACACGACAAGAAGCAACAATGCTATCAGAAAAAACATTTCCTACCTTAACTTTAAAACATTACGGGAAATTACTTATATACCAAACATAAAAGCAGAAACGAGAGCATTTCACTGTGCAATACAATACTAACATCGCACCAGTACGGGACCCGCCTCTCATGAGAAATGGATTATCTCTGTATTTAGGCTTTCCTCTTTCTCACGACCGCACACCTGTGCTTTCATTTGCGTCCATTTCTTTAGGCATCTTCCCACGTACCCGTATAACTTCTCGGATCGCCCCCCCCAAAAAAAAATTTTCACTTCTCCTTAATGAGCAAACCTTCAGAATCAGACATATGAGTCTAGAGGTGTGACTTGAATAGTAATGATCTTGACGACAAATTTGGCACACAAGTATCGGACCAAGATCTCCTTATCGGGTCTCACTGAGGCTTACTTCCACGCTACTTGCACCAGACTCCTAAGGGCTGCTACAAGTTGCTAAGCTTAATTTTTTGGAAAGGATGAGGTCATTAGCCCCATATGGCCCAAAGGTGGTCTGGTCCCACAAAAAGTAGTCAGCACGGAAAGCAAGATTGACAAAAACACGTGACATCTAAGAGCTCGACCCTTCTGACGTCATGCCCAGTATCAATCAGCATTCCGTTCACATGTCACCAGTTGAATCATTGGCACTTCAACTAACATCCTTGCTCCTGACGTCAATCGGAAACTCTTTTAACTATAACAGCATCCGCGGACTGTTAAGAAGTTGCGTTTGCAACACAGCTGTCCTTGAATACAGATGAGGCCTAGGCACACGGACCACAGGTACAACACATCTCGATTAAAATAGAAAGAGTTTCCATGACATCTGATGTTGAAACTCCTGGTTAAGCTCAATCAATCAGTCAAGAACAGCATGCAAAATCTATCATGGCCAATACCAATTCCACAATAAAATCGACGAAATCAATAAAATACAAAATAAATACAGAAACTTAATACACAACAAAGTGTTCTTTAAACTGTTTGATTAATGGCAAAAAAAAAATGTGTATGTGCTCTTTTGCAACTTAGGTACAATTGTCCTGATAGCTGTATCAACAATACAAATGCTCCTAAATTATCAACAAAGTACTGAAGAGAATATCTTAGTTTTAAGGGCAATCCAATAAACAATATCAGGAAAAAACTGCATGGAACAGAGACCTCTTCAGTGACACTCTGCTCAAGAGCAGGTAAACGCTTCACTCTCTTGGCAAGAGAAGCTGGCGTCGAGACAAGAGAACTGTGACACTGCCCTACGAACACATGAATAATTGGCTCACCGAACAACACCACAGGTGTGCGAAGACGCATCTCGAAGAACGAACAAGTCATCACGTCCTGACACTCTGAGGAAGTCGTCACGTACCATGAACTCGAAATTTACTTTCTCTGAAGAGGATAAGCGCCCACCTTGACTACAACAGACCACACTACCTTACAGTCTTCTGGGAAGCTTCCTTAGCACCCTAGCCATGGAAGCACGCAGAGACCATTTACGGCAACAAGCCTTCCATCCCAACCAGGAGACATTACTAGAGGAGCATTCATGATACTCCTGTATAGGCCCAACCAGTATACGCATATCTGGCAGACACGAAAGTCCACAATGAAATAACTAAACAAAACAGAAATACTGCGACAGACCTCCTATATTCCAAATATAAAAATAGAGACAAATTCATCACCATGAGGACAAAATCATGAGAAGCAGCACAAACTCATAACAAGTGTTGACGTCAGAGCATCCGCCATACGCGAACTTTTTAAAATTCAAATACAGGTAAGCATCCAGCCTGCGTGCTGGTTGGATGACACCAGCCAATCAAAATTCGCCTTACACTCAAGTCGACTAAACGGTCTGGCATTCTGCCATGGGTTTCCAACCTACAATCTGGACAAAAATTTAATTTTTCACTAAATATAAACTGCAGAAGACAAAGCTAAAAGTGCTACAATAAGACACCTTTATTGCTTGAATATGTAATTGTCAATCTAGCAAGCACGACTGTACAATAACTGTCAACCTAGCAACCATGACAGTACAACTCTGAACATGTCATCATGATGTACACACCATGGCCCTCTATTACATGAGGTCTAAGTGTTCTGAGAACTCGCTTTTACGAAAATTCTAAATATGTAAGAAAATGTGGACAGCTATATTTATTGCAATACCTTTCTACTAAGATAAATAATAAACCAATCAATCAACGTAACGAAAAAATGAGTAGCTTCAAGACACTTCCATTCTTATTATCATTCCATTTATAAAATCTGTGAATTTGCGCTAGATATAGAATTCACCAGCAATGCAAAAGCAATATACTGTATAGCTAAAAGAGCACTGCAGATCGACAAATAAAAAGAAATTCTTTCGACATTTTTATTCACACATACAAAATAAAGACGAGAAAAAGGGGGAGATAGCTCTATCCATGAATATGAGACCAAAACGACCATCTTATACGGCACACCACACGACATCAGAAGAAAAATCCACAGAGCTCGGACCCCATTCTAACCGAGTTCGAAAAGGTCAGGAAATGTTCCATGAGAAGCCATGGACAATACGCTTTTGTACTTTACTCTGAGGTGCGTATGGTGGCACCGCCCAGAGTGCGAGTTGACGTTGCTAAGAAACGCGCTGACTACCGGTGAGAGGACCCCTTCGCAACGTCACTCGTACAGCACAGCAGTTTTTATGTGACAAGGTAATGAGTGCATTTGTTAACATTAATTTCCCTCCACAGACCTTAAATTTGACCACTTTTACCGTTCGGTGAACTGACTGATTGCATCCGAAAGCCTAGGAAAATCGATGCATAAAATTTAGGCTTAAAAGGGAGCAAAAGTTCTAAACTAAAAACTGTTCATTTATACAAACGTTACAAGTGCTTTTTTTCTTGCCGCATTTTGCAGACCAGTTACTGCAGCTTTTCTGCCTTTTTCTTTTTATCGAAGTTGTCTGTATATCTTAAATTGGAAAATTACGAAGCACGAGGCGGCTAAATTTAAAAACACTCAAGTCACTGGATAAATTCCACCATGACATGAAATACCAGGCCAGAACAAACTAAAGATAACTTGACTGTCTCACTCGTATTCTGTTTATCATGATGAGATAAGGCAAAACCACATTTCCAAATCTCCTGAGCTTCCATATAATCATCGTGATGCGATAACGAAAATCAGGTGACAACCACTAACAGATCCGGGGGGGGGGGCACCTGGGCACGTGGCCCCCCCAATGAAAAGTAATGATAAAATAATAATATTGAAGATTTAGATAATAATAACACAAATAAGAAATATCAAAATGGGAAAAAATACAAAATTCGATTTAAGAAGTGTGTGTGTGTGTGTGTGTGTGTGTGTAATATGAAAATTGGTGCCCCGGCCGCCACCACCATCAAAAGTAATGATAAAATAATAATATTGAAGACTTAGATAATAATAACGCAAATAAGAAATATCAAAATGGGAAAAAAATAAAAAAATTCGATTTAAGAAGTGTGTGTGTTTGTGTGCGTGTGTGTAATATGAAAATTGGTGCCCCGCCCCCCCCCAACAACTGAAATTTTTCTGGATCCGCTAGTGGTAACAAAAACAACAAAAAATAGCAATGACGGAGTAATGCCATTTACACCTAGCGATGAGTAATTAGTAAAAGCCCCGTCGTCCAAGATTTCATTCCCGAAATAGAGCTACGTCTCTATTTGTAGAGCGGGCGAGAGCTATTTCGAGAGACGCAGCATCCGAGCCAGATTTATTAATAACGAAATGCCTCCACTTTAAGATATGACTTTCCTTCCGGTAGCGCTACACCGGATGAGTGACTAGACCACAAGGTCATTCAGAGCCGTCATGAAAAGTCATGAAGTGACGATGATTGATTTCTTTAAGTAATCTGGCGTAATAAATTACGTTAAAACTAAATACGAAATAGTTGTAATGATTACAACCCGAGAGAGAGAGAGAGAGAGAGAGAGAGAGAGAGAGAGAGAGAGAGAGAGAGAGAGAGAGAGAGAGAGAGAGAGAGAGAGAGTATTAATTTTCTGACATGCTTTCTGGCGTCATCATTACAGGACTTTGTTGTAATTTATCAAGTTGGCGGCGACAGCCTGAGCTCTTGCTATGCGCGCAGCCCGTAAATTACTGTGCTACTGACACCGTAATATGGGAGACTCTGATGTACCGCATAATATGTACAGAATTAGAGTACCGTCAATCTATAGCTCTTATTAATGAAAAAAAAAATCTACAAGGCAGCCGGGAAATTAGCATCTCTTGTTCATGACGTTTAAAAACACGTACTTCCGAATATGTGTACCTGCAAGCAAGTATCACACGATGAATTAAAAACTAATAAGAGCAAAACTGCAAATTTATGTTCAACTAACAATCACCAAACCCAAAAGAAAAAAGGATTTCCTAAGCCACTATTCCCTTATGCAGTTTTTTTTTTATCACACTACCTGGCTACACGTTTGAATCGCTGGTAACTGGAGCACCAATGCAGCGATGGCAAACCCCAAATTAAACTCTTCGGCATTGACCCTACACTTCACTCACGTTTACAAACAAGCGCACCAATCGACGTTTGTCATGTTCTTTGAAGTGTGTGGACGTCACGAGACACATTACTGCACTAACCTTAAAATAAGGTCAATAAAGATACAATAGAGTACTTAATAAATGATAACAACTTCATAAAACGAGACACTATCACAAAATTAATTACTATCATCATCTTGGTGCCGATGTTCTGCGACGCCAAACATATGTCAAGTTCCCGCTTGGGGACTTTTTAATGGCTCTCCGACCACTCCCTCGCTCTATTTCAATCTCAATTAAAATTAAGAACCACATATATGCTGCTTTTCACTCGAGAAATATTAGCTAATTACCTGACCCCCGTTCAAAGTAAACTTGCAACTCATAAACTCGAAGGAATTCAAGAAACCCTATCGGCGTCAACCATTTGCAAAACCCAAGGTAAGCAATATTAGCACTGATTACCTGACCCTCGTTAAAAGTAAACTTTGCAACTCATAAAATTAAAGGAATTCAAGAAACCCTATTGACCCCAGCCATTTGCAAAACCCAAGGTAAGCAGCCAGAGCCAATTGCAAGGGTATGAAATGTTCTACCTGCACATCTAACTTAGATTCACTTCACTGACGCGGAAAGGTACATCACACCTGTTATTTGTTCCAGAATTAGTTGTCCTTCTAGTCTTTATTTCTATTAGTCTACGTATAAGACCATTTGTTTGCTGTTCGATCATTTTCTGTGTGAAAGACTCCGCATGTTGAATAACACTGAAAATTACATCTGCATTCCAAACGAAGCATATCCTTAATGCGCCAATTCTTTTTGCAGTAATTAGTTTTATTATTGATCAAGACCTTTCCCCCCCTCTTGTCAAATATCTTCGATCTCACATTACACCCTCATACTTTCCTCATAAAAGAAGGACTCGAGATAATAAGAGTTTCTTACGATAACAGATGATAAGTGTGGCTTATTAATACGTCTGGTGCCAAAAAGTACTTGAAACTGTGATGACCTGTCAGTTCTAGACGTCTTTTGAGGAAAATCTGAGAAAATCCCAATGTCATCCTGGCTGGGATTTCTCATTTGTTGATATCTTTGCATATCTTGCGATTCAAGGTTGCATTTGTCATAAAAGCTCTTGGGAGGAGAGTGCTGTGAAATGATGCAGGCGTATTCCACAGTACGCATGGGGGTACCAGCCTCGTAAAAAAAAATAAATATATAAATAAATAAATACAAAATATATAAATAAATACTTAACTAATCTACAAACCTTTCTACAGCCTTAGGACCCAACATAACGAAGAATTCCACAGCGGCTTTTATTTATAAAAAGGCGCCTCATTCATTACTGCGACTTGAGTATCTTACTCTCACTCTTACAAAAATAAAATATCAAATATGAAATAAATGTAAAAAAAAAATTACCATTTACGAAATCTCATTTGGCCTTTTCCACGCTACTCTTGTCAATGTCGTATCCGAAATACTTCAGGTTAATTAACTTCCCTCTCTCTTTTCGCTCTCGCAGTCTTTTCCATGCAGGCATTTCCTAAAGGCATCATCTCCCAAAACTCCCAGGATTTTTATTTCTTCCTCTCCTTTCTGTCCCCAGACAAAGATTTTCTTTCCGTCTTTTATTCCTCTCGTCCAATTTTTTCTCTCATTTTTAGCTTTCTGCAAAAGAAAACTATTGTGCCAGCTTTGTCTGTGCGTCCGCACTTTCTTCTGTCCGCACTTTTTCTGTCCGCCCTCAGATCTTAAAAGCTACTGAGGCTAGAGGGCTGCAAACTAGTATGTTGAGCATCCACACTCCATTCATCAAACATACCAAATTGCAGCCCTCTAGCCTCAGTAGTTTTTATTTTATTTAAGATTGAAGTTGGCCATAATCGTGCATCCGGGCCGTGGTTGAAATTTTATGGGACGCGGCTCATACAGCATTATACCTCGACCACCGAATGTTAGATCTATTTTTGGTGGCCTTGGTTATACGATGTACAGAAAACTCGATTGCGTCGAAGAAACGTTGGCGCACTTTTTACTTGTTCTTTCTACCTCTCGTCCAAGTTTTTTCATTATTACTCAGATTCGTTTTCTTCCTACCTATCATCCAAGATTTTCCTTTTTCGAACTCTTTTCGTTAATTTTCTCTCGTCCAATATTTTTCCTTTCCTCCATTCTTTTCTTTATTTTCTGCCTCCTCCTCTCGCCTAAATGCTTTTCCGGTCGAACATGGAACTGACGCTTCCTTCCCAGAACTAATTAGCAGAGTCCCGAAGGCCATCCTTAAGAGGTCTGGAGTATCCTGGTGAATGGTCCAACACCCTGAGCCTCCCCTCCCCTCCCCCTTATTCTCCCCTCTCCGCTCACCTAGTCTCTCTCTCTCTCTCTCTCTCTCTCTCTCTCTCTCTCTCTCTCTCTCTCCTCATCTAGCCTTGTTCTCCATTCCACTCTACTTGTCTCGTTTTACTTTGTTTTTGTTCCTTTTGTTCTATTTTATTATCGTCGGTTTCGTTGTGTTGGGATTCTCTCTATAAATAACCCTCTTGGGTTTTTAATCTCGTAGCGCCCAATATAGCGGTGAAATTATGCTTTTCATTACGAGAGAGAGAGAGAGAGAATCATCATTGTAACAAGACACGATGGCCAGTAGCAACTACATAATTATCTGGAAACCGTTAACAGTATCGCCACTATTCATATTATTTGCCTCATATGCTACACAAACTAGTTGTCACAGACAACAAATAAATTATGTTAATAAGTCCACATTCCATGCAATAATCTTCATATCTAACAACTGGTCCTGACAAGCAGAATAGTTTTACCATAAACTAACGTCAATGGATAGGATAAGATAGGAATATAAGATTTAAGCCAAAGGCCAGGCGCTGGAACCTATGAGGTCATTCAGCGCTGACAGGGAAACTGAGAGTAAAGGAGGTTTGAAAGGTGTAACAGGATGAAAACCTTCTCACTTGCACTACGAAACAACTGTTAGGGGTGGGTGGAAAGTATGATGGAAGAAGAGAATATGAACGGAGGTACAGTCAAAGCAATGAAAGAGGTTGCAGTTAGGGCCGAAGGGTCGCTGCAAAGAACCTTGAGTAATGCCTACAGTGCACTACCTCCCTACGGAGACTAACTTCAATGAGAATCGGGTATGCGAAATGCTGCAAAAGTTTTGCTTCTAGAATTTGTAACTAATTTCATTACGCAGGCGCGTCGAAAGGAAAGCGCAGTCGTGGACGCGTTATTCGAGATAATAGTCGACTGCTAGCCGCATATAGGTGCGACATCGTGCTGCATTTACGTGCGACATAGTGTGAAAGGGCCTTAGGCGGCAGGAGGGAATGCCAATTTGTCCCAGCAGATGGTACAGGTCCCCTGTCCTGATTTCTCTTGCCGCACGTGGAGGAGGGTCACCTTCAATAAAGGTCTAGTTAGCCCATGGCAACTACCCGCTTCTATGGACCTGGCAAAGACGTGTGCGCCAAAGGTCTAGATATGATAGCCGTTAGCTCAGAAGAGGGACACGAACAACTACTTCATTCAGCCGAAGAGAACCCAAACCCACTACTATGATCTACACACCGACGGTCTATAACAATCGAGCTCGCAGGGACAAACACACACACACACACACACACACACACACACAAACAAGTAAAATATGACCCGAAGTTTCTTTGGCGCAATCAAGTTTTCTGTACAGCATATAATCCTGTATGAAACTCTCGATGTGCTGCAGTATGAAACTCTCAGCCAAGACCTGGCAGCACTCAGTTGCTCCCCAGATACGGCCAAGTGAAGATACGGTGCCAGACGCACGATCCAAGGCTAACCTTCAATAAAATAAAAACTACTGAGGCTAGAGGGCTGCAATTTGGTATGGTTGATGATTGGACGGTGGATGATCAACATACCAATTTGCAGCCCCCTAGCCTCAGTACTTTTTAAGATCTGAAGGCGGACAGAAAAAGTGCGGACAGACAGACAAAGCCATCTCAATAGTTTTCTTTTACAGAAAACTACAAATCGAAGAGTAAAACACTCGAATATGCCATACAAATGATTTTGAGAGCTCCAATGTTCTTGTATTTCCATCCGTTAGAGAGGGGATTCTTTAGTTCCTCCTCCCTTGCACCGGTTTTGGTCAAAGGCCCTCCTCTGAGTTGATGACAAAAACCATACACACTTTATAAGAAATGCCGCCTAAAGAGATGTTTATTTCTAATTCACAATTTTCCCTTCTCCAGACACACACCTTTCTGTTTTTACTCCTCCAAGGAGCCTAAATAATCTAAAAGTACATTACTTACGACAGCTTTCGGTAGGATTTCCTGTTCAACTCATTTTGTGTTTGCAACACATAGTACAATCGGCGATTTGGATTAAACGTTTAAAGGTCTGTGATAATAAAAATAATGGTAATTGCTAACTCCCTTTCCATTTTACTTTTCTACTCACATGTCTAGAAAAGGTCAGTAGGTCGACAGACCCATCGGTCCCTACACTTAAAAATGTGCCTCAAATGTATGGGGTAGTGTGTGAATAATTATATATAAAAATGATAAAATTAAGTGATAAAGTAAAGAAAGGTTTTCCGGTGTCGTAGCCCTTTAAAAGCTTTTGGGGCACTCGACGCAAGTAAAACCTACCAATCAAATAATGATGCCCGCAAATCAAAGAACCGCGGAATCCACAAAGAGCTGAGAACTGACCTTGTGGTCACAGGAGGCGGTTGCAAGTTGAGGGGCAGGAGGCCTCCCCTCATCCCCTGGGGTCCCCTGGGTCGAGCCACCTTCAGAGGCGAGACGGGAGGCGATCGGAAGTCATCCGTATCGGTGGTGGTGGTGTCGGGGTCATCCTCCTCGTCGTCGTAGGCCTCGTCGATGACGCCGTCTTCGCGGGAGTCGACTCCGCTGCCGGGGCTGCTCACGCTGTCGCTGAAGAGGCAAAGGGCGTTCGTTACGTGTCATCACTATTGTGTTCGAGGAAGTCGTCATTGTTAAAATGGAGTTACAGGAAAAAGTGGTCATTGTTTAACTGGAGTTAGGGGAAGAAGTTGTCATTATCTAAATGGAGTTACTTGAGTTGTTTGTTGTTGAAAGATTGTTACAAGAAGTGGTCATTGTAATTACAGGAAAAACTGGTCATTGTTAAAATGGAGTTACAGGAAAAAGTCATTATTTAATTTGGGTTACGGAAAGTTGTTATTAATTGAATGGAGTTACATAAATTAACTGTTTCTTATTGACGCATTATTACAAGAAGTGGTCATTGTTGTAGTTACAGGAAGAATTGGTCATTGCTAAAATGGGGTTCCCGGAAGGAGTGGTCATTGCGGGAAAGGTTTTACGAAAGAAGTCGCCATTCTTAAAACTGAGCTACAGGAAGAAGTCATCACTCTTGCAACTGAGTTACAATAAGAAGTGGGCGTTGTCTTTGTTAAAATGAAGTTAGAGGGAGATGTAGCAACTGTAGAAAAAAAGGTACAGGGAGAAGTCATCATTCTTAAAACTGAGTTACTGGAAAGATTATCATTGTCTTGGTGTAATTACAGGAAGATGTCACTGATGAAACAGTTAAAAGTTGTTAATGTTACATGTTGATACATAAAAGATTTACAGGAAGAATTCGTCCTTTTTTTTTTCAACTGAAACTGAGGAGGAAGTTGTCATTGTTACAACAGAGTTCCATGGTGAAGTTTTTATTGCTAAAATGGAGTTACAGAAAGTGGTTGTTATTGGTAAAACGGAATGACAAGGATTATTATTATTATTATTATTATTATTATTATTATTATTATTATTATTATTATTATTATTATTATTATTATAGTAGTTTAACCAGACCACTGAGCTGACTTTCAGCTCTCTTAGGGCTGGCACGAAGGATTAGATTAAAATACCAGGTGCAGGCCTGAGGCCAAGCACTAGGGGGACCCAGCAGATCATTCAGTACATTGATGAACGAATTAAAATTAAATTAAAAACTGCACATAGGCACATGTTCTCATACTGGAACACATACATACAATAAATAAATTTACTCGTGCTTCCTTACATACACACTAAAAAGGTATATTAAAATTCAGAATATAGGTTACGTAATATGAGGGTTTTATTATGTACTTATTTTTATATTTCATTAATTAAATTACAGTTCATGAACATCAAAATCGCAACGACTGAAAATGTAAAAGATTCTGACAAAATTTTCTCCATTGATTTATTTCCAAAAGTTGACAATCGCTGTTGGTCATACTTTGGACACTCATATAACACATGTCTGACCGTTATTATCATCCTGCACTCTGAGCACTCGGGAGCAGGGCCACGTGGGCTACTCATTAAGTGCCCATGCGTCAGACGAGTACAGCCTATTCTGAGACGTGTTAGAATTACTTGTGAGTGTCTCTCTCTCTCTGATATGATGAACTCCATTTTTTAACATTAGGTTTTATTTGTTTCAATTTATTACTTTCAGGTTCTTCATTCCATATATATTGCCATTTATTTATGATGATACCCATTTTTATGTGTTACATAATCAGTAGCAGGGATATTCACACTTGACCTTGTCATGTGGGTTGCTTCTTTGACTGCTTTGTCTGCATCTTCATTTCCTTTGATCCCTACATGGGCAGGGATCCAACATATTTCTACATTTTTTCCATTATTTTATAAGTTATGGAGAAATAATTTAATTTGATGTACTATATTATTTTTTGACTTGTAACTCTGAATAGCTTCTATAGCGCTTCTCGAGTCACTAAAAATCACAAATTATTGAATGATGTTTCTTTAATTATTTTTATAGCTGATACAATTCCACACAATTCTGCTGTGAATACTGAAGCATTATTAGGAGAAAAGAGAACTGATAAGTCCCGTCCTGGGACACTGCAGCATATCCCACTCCGTGTTCTGATTTACAAATCTGTATATATTGCGTAATGTGGACATTTTCGACTTATATGCTCTATTGTATGTTGTCTATGGTGTTCTGGTGTATATGAGTAACTTTTTGATAAATACTTGAGGTGTGTACAAATTCTCATTTTATTCACTGTCCAGGGAGGAAGTGATTTTACTATTAAAGGCACTTGTATATTTATATTCAGCGACTCAAACAGTCTTCTAGACAGAACTGTTGCTTTATACAGTACAGTAAGGGTGTGTCTATCGGCTCCCCAAGTAGTGTTCGATAGTTTTCTCATTAGATTTAATGTTCTTTTACATTTAGATTTTACGTATGTTATGTGGGCTTTCCAGTTCAAGCGAGTATCGAATACTAATCCCAAAAATTTTGCTGTTTGGCCAATTGGTATAGTATGGTTTCTGATTTTGAAGTCTATTTCTTCATCTTTTTTCCATTTTTATTTTTATAAAACATGATTGCTTGAGTTTTATCTATGGAAAATTTAAAGCCTAAGGATGAGGCCCATTCATCTGTTTTTACTATGCTTTTATCAATGATTCGTTCTGCATGCTTTATTAGAGATGCTGAATAATATATGGCAAAATCATCCATATATAGGTTACTTTTAATGCCAATAGATAGATTTTTACTGATATCATTAACTGCTAAAGCAAACAGTGTGCCACTAACGACATTTCCCTGTGGAACACCATTTTCAAGTAATAATTTTCTAGACAGGATATCATCAATTCTCACCTGAATACCGCGATTTGTCAAAAAGTGTTGTATAGACCTAGGTAAATGTCCACGGATGTTGTTGTTTTGTAAAGTTTTTAACATAATAATATAGTCATTTTTTGTAAAGTTCCTTCTATTATCGGTAATGTTTTATTTATTTTACTGAACCTTCTATTCAAATTATCTAATCGTCTCCCTATTGAGTGTTGTATATATATTAATTCTGTTAACTTATCGGACCACCAAGGAACTTTGTGTTTTGTTGGATGGGGTTTTGACTTTGGTACTGCTTTATCAGCAGCGTTTGTAATGAAGTCAAAAACATATTTATTAGTTTCATTATGGTCTTTGAAATATTCAAATGGGATATTTTTAGCGTGCATTTCATATCGTTCCCAATCTGCTTTGTAAATGTTATGGTGAGGGACATGTTTTGCAGGATTATTTTATAATAAGGAAATTAATATTCGGGAAATGATCACTGGTGTGCAAGTCATCAACTGTATTCCTTTGAGATTGATCTATCAGGGTTTTGTTACTCTTATCTAATTCCATTTTTGTTTCATTGTTTGATCTGGTTACAGCAGAAAACGTTCGTTTCCTAGCAAGATCATGCATTCCTCTAAATTTCATTCTAATTTGGCCTTTTTTATAGGCATTCCTGTCCTTCCATGAAGTCATTTTAATTCTGTATTGTATATGTAATACATACACTCCTTAGATCTTGCATGGTGATTTTGTCCACAGTTTACGCATTTGGAATGACAAGGAAGAAATTATCATTGTTAACTTGGTGATAAGGGAAACCGAGTCATTGTTAAAACAGATATATATTAGGTGCTAAAATTAAATAAAGATATATGAATCAGGTATTGATACTCAAATAAACAAACGTGTGTACTGATAATGTTACTCAGGGATACAGAAAGCTGTAACTGTTAAAAGAAGATCGGAGAAGGCTTGGTGTTAAAATACTTATAAAGGAGTTGCTTCTGTTAGCAAGACTGCAATAAAGGATTAAGCTACCACTTAAGTGGCGTTACAGGAGGAAATTGCCATTGTTAAAATGGAGTTACAGGAAGAGGTTGCCATTGTTAAAGTGGCGTTACAGGAGGAAATTGACTGTTAAAATGGAGTTACAAGAGGAAGTTGCCATTGTTAAAATGGAGTTACAGGAGGAAGTTGTCATTGTTGAAATGGAGTTACAGGAGGAAGTTGTCATTGTTAAAATGGAGTTACAGGAAGAAGTTGCCATTGTTAAAGTGGAGTTACAAGAGGAAATTGACACTGTTAAAATGGAGTTACAAGAGGAAGTTGCCATTGTTAAAATGGAGTTACAGGAAGAAGTTGCCATTGTTAAAATGGAGTTACAGGAGGAAGTTGTCATTGTTAAAATGGAGTTACAGGAGGAAGTTGTCATTGTTAAAATGGAGTTACAGGAAGAAGTTGCCATTGTTAAAATGGCGTTACAGGAGGAAATTGCCATTGTTAAAATGGAGTTACAGGAAGTTGCCATTGTTAAAGTGGCGTTACAGGAGGAAATTGACACTGTTAAAATGGAGTTACAGGTGGAAGTTGCCATTGTTAAAATGGAGTTACAGGAGGAAGTTGTCATTGTTAAAATGGAGTTACAGGAGGAAGTTGTCATTGTTAAAATGGAGTTACAGGAAGAAGTTGCCATTGTTAAAGTGGCGTTACAGGAGGAAATTGACACTGTTAAAATGGAGTTACAAGAGGAAGTTGCCATTGTTAAAATGGAGTTACAGGAGGAAGTTGCCATTGTTAAAATGGAGTTACAAGAGGAAGTTGTCATTGTTAAAATGGAGTTACAGGAGGAAGTTGCCATTGTTAAAATGGAGTTACAAGAGGAAGTTGCCATTGTTAAAGTGGTGTTACAAGAGGAAGCTGCCATCGTTAAAATGGAGTTACAAGAGAAAGTTTTCATGGTTAACGTGGAGGTCCAGGAAATTGTCATTTTTAAAATGGAGACATACAAAAGAGTTGTGCTTGTTAAAATGAAGGTAAAAGAAGTTGTGATTGTAAAATGAATATATAAAAAGAAGTCACTGTTGAAATAGAGAGTCAAGAAGTTGTCATTCCTCAAAGAGAGATAAAAGAAGAAGTTACAGTTATCAAAAAGGAAGTCCAATCAACCCAGATGTGAATAGGAACCCCTATCAGTTATGGCTACAAAAAAAAGGGGGGGCTGGTGAGGCCTAGTAACCTTGATAATAGGAATTGTAAGAAAAAATTCACACACACACAACAACACACAATATATAGTATATACATTATATATATATATATATACATATATATATTCATATATATATATATATACTAACATGGAGACAAAGAGAATGGCAATATCAAAACAGAGGCACAGGAAGAAGTTGCCAATAGTGAAGAGTGAGTGAACGTCCACACTACAATAAAGCATGCTTTAAACAACTGTCGGCAAATCACGGTACTCATATCACAAACAAGTTGAAAAAAGCGTCAACGTCCTTAAGTGGATAATAGTATGAGGTACTGGTCAGAACTACAAAATGGTAGTTGACTTGTATACAATATTTTTATGATAAGTGTACAATAAGTTTTAGTGCACCCTTGAGGTTACAAAAGCCAACAGCCTATTTTGTAAACTCTGAGATACGCAAAAGAAGTTACAAACGTTAAAACTGAGATACTGAAAGAAGCAGCCGATATCAAGGAAGTTACAGTAATCAAACGAGGTTATAAAAAGACGCTGCATATTACCGTTACAGAAAGAAACTGTCAATATTTAGGAAAGGGGGAGCAGCAAGAACGATACACGAAAATAAATAAAATTGGTAATTCTGAAATGAGCAACCAAAGAGTCACATTTTGAGATTCTTGGGCTCAAGGAAAAGCTGAAGTTGCGCAAATGCGCAGATCAGTTGAAGGGACCGAAGAAAACAGAGGGAGAGTAACAGGTGAAAACAACGCATCTGGATCTCTAGAACACAGCAAAATTGTAGTCTACTGTAAGATACGCAAGATACACCGTAAGCACTGCCCACAGTACAGGGGTTTCTGAAATGTAGACACAAACAGCATTTGCCTTAGCAGAACGGAATTGGGCAAAAATATCTCCATATTAACGGAGATATACAAAGAAATCGCTCATACTGAAATGTAGATACTTTATAACATCAAATATTGAAATGGCGGCAATGGTTGAGTTCGCCAGATATCAAAATGGAGAAGGAAAGAGGTGGTTTATATTAAAAATTTGAAGTTGTTACTACTGAAAAGTTGTTATATGAAGCAGTTAGCAATATTAAAATATGGTAACAAAAAAGAAGTTGCCACACACATTGGAAGATATACCAAACGAGCATAAGAAAGACGTTTACGGTATCCCTGTCTCCGAAAACCCCTTCAAAAGAAAACATCCAACTTTTATAGACCTTGTGGGATTTTCTTTACCAGCATTAGGTAAATCTAAACGGTGCTGCTTTGACTTGTTATCAACGCGTCACCTACTCCGAGGTGCTAGTACTAAACATGGCGGAAGCTCCTTGGGACGCCGTGTTTAGTACCAGATATCGTTTATTAATATAATTTGTCGACCACACAATAAAGAAATGTGTGTATATAATACACTGATCCCCGAGGGGTTAGTACTAAACACGGCGTCCCAAGGAGCTTCCGCCATGTTTAGTACTAGCACTTCGGAGTAGGTGACACGTTGATAACAAGCTAAAGTGGCACCGTTTAGATTTACCTGATGCTTGAAAGAAAGTCCCACAAGGTCTACAAAGTAGCACCATCTGAACAATAAACACAAACCAAACTAACACATGGAAATATAAAGGTAAAAAAATAATAAAAAAATAAGTTCAGTATGACAAGTGAGGATTGCACAATGATAGTTTTCCGTCAGCATTATCTAATCATTCAGCAATTATAAGTCACACTGTGAAGTGGTAACCCCCTACAAAGCACCCGTCCTGGCACAAAGCCACCTGAGTCTAACAACAACGCCAGAAACTATAAACATATGATGGCAAATTAGACTTTCATTTGCTTATTGATACCCAAGCCAACACCACCCTGATTGATACTACTGCCATACCATTAACGTAAGTACTGTCATTAACTGGCCCTAATTAACTGACAAACTGGCATTAACCACTACACAGACATGAACGACTTCTTAATCTTTATAAATTATAAAGAATAAAACTGCACTTCTCTATGCCTTCTGACATATTAGGGACAGAGACATCACTACACCCTACATAGCTCCTGGCAGAATACCCAGAGGGGGATCTGTGAGACTGGGGACACGTCGAGGAACAAACACATGTTCCTCTTGATAAGTTGGCAAGGGCTCTCTGACCATGTGGAGCAAACCTCGGTACATCTGACGTCATAAAAATGCTCCTTACAAAGAGGGCCTCGCCTGATGGACAGTATGAGGGCCAATAAGAGGGTCACCGAAAATAAACACAGGAACGAACTAAATGAAATTATACCAAGAAAGAAGGGAGCAATCCGTAATAATAATAATAATAATAATAATAATAATAATAATAATAATAATAATAATAATAATAATAATAATCTGGGTGAAATGGCATACAGATAATAAAAACAAGAAAAAATGGATATAGAAATCAAAATAATAGATTACCAGTTAAAAAATTAAGATTGAATATTTCATAAAAATCTTTACGTATGCATATAAGAATGTATGTATGCAAGAATGAATGAATGAACGAATGAATGTATGTATGTATGTTATACATTCATACATACATACATATAAACATACGTGTGTACAGAGAAAGTTTACAACTGTCTCAAAATTCAATAGGAAATAACCACAATCGCAAGGACACTACAGGTAAAGAAGTGTAGCTCATACAAACCTTACCTGCAATCCACAAAAATCTAAATGTTCTTTATTACCGAATAGTGACAAAGATTTAACATTCATTCACGATGTATCTCTCAAATTTCTATGAAGACAAATTTTGGCTACAATTCACGGTGAGGATTGTAATATGGAGCAGTTATATATCTTTATGTGGGAGGCGGGCCTCCCCAACAAAATTGAGATTATACAAATAAAGTATATGTAAGTAGCCTATTGATAATATATTCGAACAAATATGATTACATACTTATATATATTTTAGATATTTTTATATGAAATTCTTTTTAAACTTATTTACTTTTAGTTTTTTTTATTTAAATTTATTACGGCGTCAATAACCTAGATGTTGTGACGCCAGTTTTAATAGACATAATCAATCAATCAGCCTTTCTCCGTCACTGAAATCTTGGCTACTCTCAGACACAACCACCACTGAAAAAAGAAAGACGAATAAGAAGAAGGAAAGACACCAACCTGTAATCATCTTGGTCATCGTCCAGAATGTCACTGTTGCTCTGGAAAATGTCGCCATAGCATAAAATCAGAAGTTCTCCCAGCCTGTTGGCCGAGTCCCTCTCGCCCTGGGCGTCTTCCTTGATCAACACTCGTCCCAGGACGCGGCTCAGTGAATCAACAGGCACAGGGCATCTGAAAGAGTAAAAGAAAAAAAAATAATAATAAATTTCAGTTATGTAAGAACTATAAATATATTAACACTACGTGTTAACATATTTATTTTCGTGAAATGTGTAACTAATAATTAAGGAACTGAACCTGTGAGTTGGAGATCGCACCTGTAAGATTTGAGGGAAAATATTAATTATCAATAAAAAATAAGCGTAAAACATTAGCTACTTGGTGCACAGTTCAGACTTAAAAGCCTAAAAGTTTTGTGAGAGAGAGAGAGAGAGAGAGTTGGAGAGAGAGTGAGAGAGGTGAGGTAGGGACGGGGGTGGGGGGTCTTCCCTACTGAAGGAGTAAGCCTTCGAGCATGATTTTTGGTCTTTTAGGTTCCGGTTGCTACTCAAGCCAATGCCCCACGTTCGAGGGGCTTAGTGGTCCACCCGTCCCAGTCCTGACCTATTCTACGTCAAAACTTGAAGCCAGAGTTCTTTAATTCGTTATGCCAATAAGGGTGAAACAAAAAGCCTTTAGAAATAATCAGCTCCAGAAGGTCATGTCATGAATTTACGTCAACTCTCGTCTAATTCTGATCATATGTTTTACAGATATTCTGCTACCACACCTGCATTATAACATGGGCTGACTGACGACGTTGAAACCATAACCTCCTTCCAACTTCATTAGTAGAGTTATTTCATCTAATGACTGAACTCAAAAGACGTCAGAACTCATCGGGCATTCAGGAGTTTAACAACTAAAGAGAACTACTTTAGTCTACCATAATCAAAAACCATTTTCTCTATATTTTTACTAGAAAAAAAACGGCTGGGCTAATATTAATATTCATATGGAACAAGCCCACAGTATCAGGCGGTAAATGGACATACAGAAAGAAGAGATCCCACTTATTAAAAAAAAAAAAAAAGAAATTAATAAATCAACTAGTGACACAAATTCAGACTGCTATACAGACAATTATAAAAAGGGAGGGAGAGAGCAGAAATATCATCATCCCTTGTTGAAGCCTTCAAGTAGACTTCGGGGTTAGAAGTGGTCGAGCCTATCATGATCTGAGGGCTAGAATAGATAATTTCAATAATATATCACCATTACACAACAGTTAAAGTTTCATTATGAACAACCTGATGCAGCATTTGGATTTCTCTTCAAAAGATGATAAGATTTTAAGCTGAAGCGTGGAAATTAACCATTCTTCCTATCAGAGGAAACTAGACGTCACAATCAAACCGATTTAATAGTAGCTTCGAATTGTTGTCACCAAAGACTGTTTCCTGAATGATGATGACATCAGGCTAAATTTTGCACTTGTATATCCTAAAAACTAATCTTACTAATTTAACAAAAAAAAAAAAATTTCATTGATTTGGAAGGACCCTGCGATATAATAATGCTAATTTGAAATTCGTACACGCGAGGAAATTGGTTTAAAAAAAGGGAAGGGAAAAAAATTTATAAATTAAATAATGAAGTTTGCCTTAAAAGTTCGCCTTGCCTCCCAAAAGTAACAAAATTCCATCTTCCCTGACTTGTTCGATAAATAAGAGCCCTCCACAGAAAACAGGTTACAATTAAAGGGTGGACTCCTCAGTTACACACCGGGCGCCACAGACGTTCCGCACTTTAAATTAGTCCCGCAGGATCGGATATAAAACCAACTGGCCAAATTGCATTCGTTCCTAAAAACTAACACATGAAACTCGGCCTAACCTAAAACAACTTTCTATACGCTAATATAACTTGACATAGCCTTAATTAACTTCATTAATTTCGCGCCTGCCACCCTTAACTGAGCTTTGAGCATGCTCACTGGAGCAAAATTTCAGGAATTGAATTGCAGTGGATTTTATGTTCTTTTTAAGAGCAAAAACTAACGGGAAGGAAAGCCTTGCGCCATGTGCTAGCCCAGGCTCGAGGAAAATACGTTAAAGGAAAAGGAAAAAAGGAGTAATTAGGCCGGACTTGATTACGAAGGCGGCGATAAAACTGCCTGTACAGGGGGTCAACTAATATCACTTACTTTGTACTAATTGGGAGTCGGTATAATACGCGTGACCTCATTCAAGTATTAAAAAAGATTTATTTACTAAAACGAAAGTAGTCCCTAAAATTACAGTAATATTTCGCATATTATAAATATTCATTATAAGAACTCTAAGGCAATAAAAATATAATTATATGCACAATTCTTGTTTGTATCTGACATTGCATTAAATCAGATCTCTCTCTCTCTCTCTCTCTCTCTCTCTCTCTCTCTCTCTCTCTCTCTCTCTCTCTCTCTATAGACAGGCACACGCGAGTTCAATTAATTTTATACCATAAGAGGCCGCAAACCTCCGCTGCTAAGTTCGAGCAAACAACGAATCCTACACACCATCCACCAGTGTGCCTTCTCCCCAAATTGCATTCTAATCTCTCCCAACATCTAATCACATTTTGCTTGTCAGGGGAACCCACCTGGCAAAATGTACGTTAAAATGCATTCACACCTACTGTGTATTTCTGCTAACATAAATGTAAGTAGTAAGGATAATACAAGGACGAAAGAATAGACATCCAAGAACGGGGGACACACACACACACACACACACACACACATATATATATATATATAGAGAGAGAGAGAGAGAGAGAGAGAGAGAGAGAGAGAGAGAGAGAGAGAGAGAGAGAGAGATAAAAGGATGAAAAAATAGAAAAATATCCAAGGAAGGCACGCGCACACACATAATATATGTATGTATGTATGTATGTATGTATGTATGTATGTATGTATGTATGTATGTATGTATGTATGTATATGTATATATAAATATACAAATAGTATACGGATATATATGAAAGCCTGCATTTTCAGTAATAATAACAATAATAATAATTCAGTAATAATAATATTATTATTATTATCATTATTACTATTATTATTATTATTATTATTATTATATTATTATTATTATTATTTCGTTAAAAGTTCCTTTTAAATTTGCTTACAAAACACACTGCTGGAACTCAGCTCCACAAACATGAGCATAATTCATTTAAACACCACATTCCATTAGCAAAATTTTTTCATAACATAATTAGGAGAGGCCGCACCCTAAAACCTCGTCCGCACAGTTCCTTCATAACTGTTTCACTTTTCATATGATTTTTGATAAATGTTTGAGATTTTGCACTAAAAAAATAGCTTTTTCACGGTTTGAAAAAATTCATCTCATCTCTCTCTCTCTCTCTCTCTCTCTCTCTCTCTCTATATATATATATATATATATATATATATATATATATATATATATATATATATATATATATATATATATATATATATATATATATATATATATATATATATATATATATATATATATATATGTATATATATATATACATGTATGTTACATACATTATTATATATATATATATATATAAATTTTTTTCTTAGGGCATCTCTGTAGACAACAAACTACTATCTGAAGGGTGATTAGCACATGCATAAATACATATATATATATATATATATATATATATATATATATATATATATATATATATATATATATATATATATATATATATATATATACACTAGCTGAAAACCCGGTGCTGCACGGGAAAACTCTTGACTGACAACCGACAAACTCTCTCTCTCTCTCTCTCTCTCTCTCTCTCTCTCTCTCTCTCTCTCTTCTTCTCATAACATTCCTTCCTACTTTAAAAGTGGTTCAAGACCTAATTATAGGCCTGTGAGTCTGACATCTCATATTATGAAAGTATATGAAAGGGTAATAAAAAAATATAATGAAACATTTAATGAAAAATAGATTGTTCAATATAGGACAACATGGTTTTTCCGGAAAAAGTACACAAACCCAACCCACCCATGAAAGCATATATAAAAATATGATAAATTACAGATGTGGTAGACCATTGATGGATCTTACGAAAAAATTAGAAAACCATTGTTGACAAAGTAGGAAGATGGATAAAAGAATTTTTGCAAAACAGAAAACAGATAGTGATTGCAAACGATGAGAAATCGGATGATGTAGTATACACGAAACGGTGTTAGCTGCATTGCTGTGATTATGATAGTAATGTTAAGGACTCAGTAGTAAGTTTTGACACAAGAATAAGTAGAGAAATTGCTTGTGATGAAGATAGGAACTCGCACAAAAGAGACCTAAATAAAATATATAAAGCCCCAGAGATAAATAGGATGGTATTTTCTGATAAATTTGAATCAATGAACTATGGTGATAAAGTAGGAACCCTATATGCATATCCACAATCACAAACAAGGAAGCAGTTAAAGACCTTGTGTGATGTTGAATAGGAATATGTTATGCAATGAACAAATGCAATTCTATTACAAAATGCAAAGCAAAAATGGGTTGTTGTTCCGGCACTTTTGAACACATGATTATGCTTTTATAAAAGTCATAGTCCACTTGAATATTGCAATATTTGGTACCCACACTACCAAAAGGATTGCTCAAATAGAGAGTGTACAAAGGTCATTTACAGCTAGAATAGAAGAAGTTAAGGACCTTGACTACTGGGAAAGACTACAATTCTTAAATTTATATAGTCATACGATACATGGTAATTAGCATGGAAACAGATAGAAGGAATTACCGAAAATATCATGGAACTAAAATTATCAAAAGAGCAAGCAGAGGTAGATTATAGTGCCAAAAACTATACCAGGAAAATTAAGGAAAGCACACAGGACATTAATCCACCACGCACCAGCATCGATAATGCAGCGTCTATTCAACGCGCTACCAGCTCATCTGAGGAACATAACAGGAGTGAGCGTAGATGTGTTTAAGAATAAGCTCGACAAATATCTAAGATGCATCCCAGACCATCCAAGACTGGAAGATGCAAAATATACCGGAAGATGCGTTAGCAACTCTCTGGTAGACATCAAAGGCGCTCACACTGAGGGTTAATTGTAAGGTTTGTAGGTAAGGTCTCTCTCTCTCTCTCTCTATCTCTCTCTCTCTCTCTCTCTCTCTCTCTCTACATCTTTCTTCCCCTAACATCACCTCTACTCTCTCCCTCTCATTCTCTCTCTGTCAGCCCCTTCCCAACCCCCACCCCCTTTGGTGCCATTGATGTCTTACCCCCACAGTATTCTTTTCCAGATAGAACGTCATATGTAGTATACCGAAATTCGGTATGATAAATTTGTAAGTTTCTAAGTCTACGGAAATAACCAGCCCCATTTCAAGGAACCCCTTCCACCCCCACCCCCTTTGGTGCTAGTGATGTCTTACCACCGCAGTGTTCTTTTTGAGATAGTAAGTCATATGTATACCAAGTTTGGTTGAAATTGCTCAATGCGTTTCAGAGTGTATGTGGAACATACACATACATACAGACACATAGTTATATATATATATATATTATATATATATATATATATATATATATATATATATATATATATATATATATATGTGTGTGTGTGTGTGTGTGTGTGTGTGTGTGTTAATGTTTGTATATATATACATATACATATACGTGTTAATGTTTGCATAACACACACACACACACATATATATATATATATATATATATATATATATATATATATATATATATATATATATATATATATACAATATACAGAGGAGGAAAGGTGCCTGGGGCGAGTGGAAAAGTACACATAGGTTAGTTCGAGGACTGTACTGGGTAAGATTGGGTGTGGCAGAAAAACAGTTGTGATAGTGTGTATAGGGTAATATTGGACTAGAAAGCCTGAAGGCCAGTGTTTTCAAGAGAGATTGAATTGTGCCTTGCGGCCTTTGGATAGCATTTCATAGTATGTAACGGTGGTTACAGTCTTTGAATTAAATGCTAAGGTGGGTGAAACAGGTAGCAACGGCGCTATTGATAGGTACAGTGTTCCTGGATTAGAAAGGAATGGGGGGAGAGTCTGGTGTAAATATATTTGGAAAGGGGGTTTCATTTATCGAAAAACAAGGTTTTCAGAGAAGAATATTCATAAGTATACTTGGGAAAGAAGAAGCGGCGAGAATTTTGTTGCATTATATATTTGCAGAATTGAGGGAAAAGAAAAGTGATAGACTTAACAGTGAGAAGAGGCGGGGATGGACATATACTTGACCATTATTTTATTAAGCAGAACAAAACTGGGTGGAGAATGTCTGTAATATAACCAAGACAGGTGAGATTGATAGAAGGAAGTGGATTTAAGAAGAAGCTGGATGAAAAATTCCATGATTAATGACATGAAGGGCAATGTATAACTGCATTAACAGTTCCGGGGGAGGGTTCCAGTCAGCAAGGAGCATTATGCTTTCTGGTTTAAAAAGGCACAAGAGGGGAAAAAAACACCAGGTGCTGGGATGAGGAAATGGGAGTTTTAGTGAAGAAGAAACACAAACTACTGAACATGCAAATGAAAGACACGAGGTGGAAAGGGGGCAAGTACTTACGAAGAAAAAGTTCAACATGGAGAGAAAAGTTAACGTGCAAATTGCCCTCAGAATAAAAGATGCCAATGGGGAGACGCTGTTTGCTCTCCTGGGTCAATGGAGTAAACGACAGGGGCAGCAGAACTGAATTACTCAAGAGTGGAAGGGGCTCGTGGAAGTTTGAGATTGTTTGTGAAAGTGACGGCTGAGGAAGTCAAGAGGGAATTAAGAGGGTGGCAAAAGAAAAAGCACCAAGAGTTCATGGAATTACAAATGAGAAGCTTCAGTACTTTGGTGAAAGGGTGACTGAGTATGTAAGGTATGTCTGGATGAATGGAATAGAATGTAGAATTTTAGCCAAAGGCCAAGCGCTGGGACCTATGAGGTCATTCAGCGCTGAAACGGAAACTGATGGTCGAAAGATTTTAAAGGTGTAACAGGAGGAAAACCTCGCAGTTGCACTATGAAACAATTGTTAAGAGAGGGTGGAAAGTAAAATAGAAGAAAGAGAATATGAACAGAGGTATTGTAAAAGGAATGAAAGGGGTTGCAGCTAGGGGCCGAAGGGACGCTGCAAAAACCTCAAGTAATGCCTACAGTGCACCGCATGAGGTGCACTGACGGCAATAACCCCCTACGGGGATGTCTGGATGAGAGACAGAATTTAAGGTCTTAGATGAGACTAAATACTATCGGGGCATAAAATTGCTTATTATACTGTACAGCAGTGACAAAGAGTAATAAGAGAACATTGTAGGTTTAAACAAAGAGGAGGTTGCGTAACCATGCGTTTGTTATGAAAAAAATTACGTGAGAAGTTTGAAAGTAAAGGGTAAATGCTGGATGTGACAATTTATAGTGAGTAGAAAACCAACTTTGTTGGGAGCAGTTAAAAGATTTTATGATGGAAGCGAAATGAGCATTGGAAAATGAAGACGGGAGAGTGGTTGATTTGGTGTAAAAATGGATATGAGACAAATGAACACTGAATAATATCTTAACGGATGGAGTGAGACCAAAAGTCAGAGAATGGACACTGTATTAGGTAGGTACAGAGTTGTGGAACAAGAAAAACGGGGTCACATTCATACAATTACGCTACGTATCCATTTTGTATTTAGTTCTGTATGCTCACTGAATTTTCTTTAGCCATATTTTATAACATTTCAAAACCTATCTTAAAAATTCCCTATATGACTTGCAAGTAATATTTTACACAGCTCTACCGATAAACCTCAGCTTTGTACAGCTATGCTCAAATCTGAGGCGACATGATCTTTGTATCGTTCAAAATCTGACTCAACGTACCGTTGCCAAGAAGTGTTAAACTTTTTTTTTCATTTCCAATGTCATAAATGTCGACATGTTTGCGAATTCACAGCTAGCACTATTTTCCATAAGGTTATATAAACATGATCCTTTTTATGCATTGGTATAATTCGTAACCTGTGTGATTTGAACTGATTTTTTTTTTTTACATTGCTTAGCTCAAAGCAGGGTGTGATAGGGTTTAGCGGTGCCTCATGACCGCGCGTAACATGCTCCTCGGGCTGGTCAATGTAACTACCTCTGCAGCATTATAACAGTAGACCTAATAAGCTCAACAGTCATAACAATATTTTCAAAGTAGGAATATGAATTACCACAAGTTTTCTTTGAATGCTGAAGTTTTAGGCTGTGCTCAAGGTGCTTGTATGTTGCAAAACGATTTATAGACTAAAAAAAAATTAATCTATGCCTTCTGAGATGCAATCTCTGTTACTAAAGATTTGTAGAGATTACCTGTTCTGTGAAGAATAAAAGATGATGATGATTTTAATTATAATGAGAAGATGCTATTAATCAAAATGTCTATTAGTATTAATGTCAAGGCCTATGGAATACCTGTTTTTTAAATGGCTTAAATATTATTTTCTTAAAAGTGCTTCTGCTCGCTTTCGGTGTATAATTAATTCATTCATAAGGTAACTTGAAGTGCAAGAATGTGTAGATAACTTCACATGCTTTCTGGACAAAAATTGTTAATATAGAGATGTGAATGCTAAGTGCATTGTATTTACAGTAAAGAAATCTAAAAACACCTACAGTAGGCCTAGGAACAAAATTTTGCACAGGCGAATATTTTCTAGTAAGCCATAATTTTTTAAGTGGTTAAGAAATATAATTTAAATCGTCTTTTTTTATGAAATTCCAAATATTCTTCTAACAAGTATAAAATAAATAATTTCAAGATAATTTCACTGTCGCTACTCATTGTAGACCTATGTTCCACCAACAGTTGCGCCACCACTTTAATGGTTGCATCACACACGCTCCGCTCACCCGTTGATATCGATGGATGCATTCTACTTTTGCATTTACTTATTTACATTTTTTCAGCGTTGAGGCGTAAAAACAATCAAATAGAGCTATTTACAAATTTTATGGCTGCATTGGAAGCAACATTAATGTGATGACAAATCTTTTCGTTTTTTTTATTTGACATTTGAACTGAGGCTTGATGATGACTTTTTTTATGTCAAATGCATCGGTGATGAGTAAACAAAAGTTCTTAAAATGTTTCCTGATTGTTTTTCCGAAAGTTGGCTACGCGTGATATTTTACAGTTTTGAATTATATGACAGATTTCACTCTTATGAAACATATGGCCTTATTGTATGCAATAATCGTGTTTTCGTATTGAATTAATAAATAAATATGGAGCACGTTAGGTTGCCAGTTCGTGATTTTTGAACGAAATCCTATGCAATCATGTCGTATCACTTAAGAGCATTGATGTACCTTTCACTGACGCACCCAACACTTATCAATTCTGCCAACATTCTCTTACTTCCTAAACATTTTTACATCGAGGCTACAAATACTTAAGAATGACTACACCACGTTTTCACCCATGGATATATCCTAAATATTTCCTCTGCTGGTAGTACTATATTTAGCAGAGCCCTGTCATTATATATATCTTTGCGCACTAAAATTTACTCAATCGGTCTTTTCCTTTCTAAAGTTAATCCTGCAAGCTTTGATGTTTTCCGTTTCTCCCAACAGGTACCAAGACATGATTTCTGCTCAAAAAATCCACTCCTTAAACTTCTGTTCATCTGTACCATAACCACAAGCATCCATGATTCCAAGACGTTAGTTTCGTTGCTTTTATCTGCATTCTTGTGGTGGCAACGCAGGGCATACGACTGAAAAACTCTGCTCCTTCATGGTAGCGGCATTTTTTAACTCTAATGGGCAAGTCTGCATCCTGCAGGCACTACAAGTGATTGTCACAGGTCTGTCTTTTAAGGAGTCTTTGCTTCTCCTGTTGTCAACAACCTTTTACTATGTTCTGCCGTAAGACATATTTCACTGGAGTTAGTAAACTGGATTTCATACAAATCTCCAGAAAGTACCAGTCAATATCACCCGAACTTTAAAGGTGTGTACTTTTCAGTTGAGGCTATCATGCTGAAGAGGACTCTCCGAAAGTTTAAGGAGAAGCTATGAATCTGTAATAGCTTGTTTAAGTGATAGAACTGGGCAGTATTAACTTTTTCTCTGAAGCCACTCGCTTTCAGAAAAAAAAACTTTTAGTTTGAAAAAAGTATGTAACTTCTCGTCATTGGTATATTTCAACGTGTGACATTCTTTATGATATGCTGCTTAGCTGGAAAGGAATATGCAAATCGTAAACGATTTTTAATAATGCCCGTGGCACTGTCATATCTTGACAGTCCCACAGGCATTATTAAATATCAGTTACGATTTGCATATTCCTTTCAGAATGTCACACGTTGAAATATACCACTGACGAGAAGTTACATACTTTTTATAAACTAAATTTTTTTTTCTGAAAGTGAGTGGCTTCAGAGGAAAAAGTTAAGTCATCAGGTAGCATCATATTTAGAATACCCTTTATAAAACAATTAGTTATTCCTTTAAAACAAGTTAAATTACTTCTACGTTAGCTGTTATTAATGAAGGTATTGTACTGTATGACTTGATGACTATTAGGCCTTTTTGAAATATAATTCAAAATGGAATTCTAATATGCCATAAATCAATGTTTAAAGACCCACTTTTCCAAGAGAGCAATAAGTGATTTTTATACATATTAAATTGTACTGTTTTTTCTTACATTCAAAGGTGAGTTTTATTTTTCCGCCATTCTACCTTCACAAGGCTAGATCCACTTTCAACATTAACTGCAGTCCGTGACGCACGCTTATTCCTGATTTTGAATGCCTTTCTGGCGAGTACCGATTTTCCTACTTAGCCAGTGAGGTTACAACAACCTTTATGAAAGGCGTGTTACAGCATTGGTAAGGTGCATCATCTATTTCCTTTCACTTCTCAGATTTGATACATCATTGTACCCTAACTGTTTTCCGCGATCTTGACTGCGGCGCAAGCATACCATGACTCTCAACATGAAACAAACATCTGCTTGAATTTTTGCCTTCATGCCCTAAAGGGATGTTGCAATGGAAGGAGCAGCTCCATTAAAAAGCTCTCTTATAGTGCCCTGCTCTCTCTGGTAAAATCACCACCAAAACTTCTGGAAAACAGTCTTTGCTCTTACTGCCCATTCCCTTTGAAAGAATTGAATTGAATTGAATATAGAATTTAGGCCAAAGGCCAAGCACTGGGACCTATGAGGTCATTCAGCACTGAAACGGAAATCGACAGAAGGTTTGAAATTCGTAACAGGAGGAAAACCTCGCAGTTGAACTGTAAATCAATTGTTAGGAGAGGGTGGAAAGTAGGATGGAAGAAAGAGAATATGAAAAGAGGTACAGCAAAAGGAACGAAAATGGTTGCAGCTAGGGGCCGAAGGCATGCTGCAAAGAACCTTAAGTAATGCCTACAGTGCACTGCGTGAGGTGCACTGACGCCATTAACCCCTTACGGGGTCCCTTTGAAAGAGAGGCACCATGTTTGAGATTTTTTCCTACAGTTGAAGCGGCAATATTTTGGGTACAAAGCGATTTTCTTCCTAATCTATCTGCTCTGCACTATTGCTTACTTTAATGGGTCTGGGCAGTGGCGTAGCTGGCTTACATCAGTGGGGGGCCTAGGTGGGGCCAAGATATTTTTTAGGGGGGCCAAAGAAAATTACACAAAACTAATGTACCAATATCGTAGTTAGTAAAAGATACTATTCTCGAATGTATATATCCATGTGAATGAAGGAAAATAATAGTATTCGTAATTAGTAAACATGTATTTGAAATAATAGAGTTCTATTTTCAATTAATTTTCAACGCTCACTATATGCAAGTGTATCAAATACTGTAAGGGTTAAAGTTTAGCTATCTGTGGTGCATCACTATATTGTGATCGGAAAAAATGAGTAAAAAGCCACAATAATGTAAATGAGAGGCTGTATTTTTCCAAAATACAAAAAGGATAAAACAGGGGAGCTTTCGACCGTTTGCACAACGGCCCCCTTCAGCCAACTCTGAAGAGGACCGTTGTGCAAACGGTCGAAAGCTCCCCTGTTTTCTGTTTTATTCTTTTTGTATTTTGGAAAAATACAGCCTCTCATTTACAATTTTGTGGCTTTTTACTCAAGTTTAGCTATAAAGGGGGAGCCCGGGCACCCCTGGCCCCCTGAGGAGGCCAGCGGGGGGGGCCAAGCATCTGAGTAGGGGAGCCCGGGCACCCCGTGGCCCCCCATTGCGACGCCACTGGGCATGAGGCCTGCAACCTCATGAGTATCACAATAAGCCTTGAGGACCCAACCGTGTGAGTACTGTTCATTCTAACCATTACTTAGCATCTTCGTATGACTGCTTTTATTTTATTCGTATTGAATTTAGGACTTATAACATTCTGGTTGTTCACATCAAATTGTTGTAGCTACATCTCAACTGGCTTGTGTATTGTATCTGTGATCACGTACTCTTAAGACCTGCGATTTTTTTCTTGTGTATGTTTCTTTCCTCCCTTTATTCTAATTTTCTCTATCAAGCAAACCACTCGTTGGGTCTAGTCTTACTTTGCCAACAATAATAATAACTGGTTTTTCCCGGATGACTGTATAAGGGAATTCCAAATAATAAGAGTACAATGACGATAAAAATAATACGTAGGTGTTTAGCCACATTGAAAGTGACGATAGTAATAATTATAGAGACGGGAATATTCCATGCCTTGCAAACCTCATATCGCCTAAAAACAAAAAACACACCAAATCAAACCGGTGATCAGGAAAACCCTGTTTAAAAAAAAAAAAAAAAAAAGCAGCAGACCTTGCAATCTTTATCTACCCAAGCAAGAAAGCAACCACTCTATATAGGAAATAACACCAGCGAACAGACTTCCAAAGGCATCCAACTCACGTGTTATGATTGCTGGTCCTCAGCTGGTGTATGAAGGCCGTCAGGTAGCGCAGGAGACACAAATTGTGGATGGGCAGACGGCGGTGCAGGAGGCGCCTCAGTTTGGGCACCACGGCCACGCATAGACCCACGCCGCCTCTCGTCTCTCCTTCGGACTCTCCTACTCCAGATATCCCCACGGAACCAACGTCGACGTCTGTGCAGACGCCGCTGCGACGGTCATCGTCGTTCTCACCGATGCCGCTTTCTGCAATGAGGATTCGGGACGGGGTGAAGAGCATACTACTACGTTTAGGAATTCTCCTCTCGCTTCTTTTCTGCCTAACCTTTAAGAATCTTTCATCTTTTAAGATGCGGGTGCATAGATTCCTTCTTGAGCTACAGTTGTGTATTTGGTTGTTCGTTCATTTGGCCTTTGCAGCAAAAAAATGTATTGAAAACGAAGAGAAAAAACAATTAAATATAGCTTACCATAAGTTTATATATTACTGTAAACATGAAGCAGCACTGCCTTAAAAATTACATTTTGCTCAAAATACGTAAAAAAATAACCCATTTATTGACCCATCTATTTACTTGACTGTTAAATCTTTATACACCGCTCCTTGTTATTTGTCTTTTTTTTTAATTTAATTTTTTTGCTTTTTATTTACATACGGGTGCACCATTTTCTAAAAGACTGCTTAGCTACTTAATGGACTAACAGGCTTATTCCGTATGAAAGCGAGAACATTTTGAAGTACGATAATTATTCATTAGAACGAAAAATGAACCTCAATTAGCGTTAACATTAAGAACTGTGGATTGCATTTGGACCCAGACTATTGAACAATTAAAATACTAAATGTCAGTACAAGGCCTGAACCCAAAATGAAAGTACTGTACTTGAGATGTGTGATCAGAGAGAGAGAGAGAGAGAGAGAGAGAGAGAGAGAGAGAGAGAGAGAGAGAGAGAGAGAGAGAGAGAGAGAGAGATGAAATGAAACACAGAGGAAAATTCGTTCACAAGAAAAATGCAACAAATAAGAACAGGTAACTGCAGATGGCGTAAACCTCTGAGGGCAGAGGGCATCGCGAGAGACCTTGTTTACCTGCGGCCAGAAGCAAAAGCCGGGGGGCTACATCTGAAGGCAGAAGGGCGTGTGGTAACTCGTCCAGGAACAAGCGAAGAAGGCCCGTGGCCACGGCGGATTCGGAACCTGCAGAAGGAATTCGAAAGTCACTGCCAAATTCCAACAACGCGAATCTGACAAAGAGGAAGACTTCGTCTGATCCTACAAATGGAATTCTTTGGCACATGTCACAAAACATCCGTGATGTCCAATGGAAAAGGGAGGGAAAATTACAAGTGATACTGCCAATTGTTACTATTTTACCAATAATAATAATAATAATAATAATAATAATAATAATAATAATAATAATAATAATAATAATAATAATAATAATAATAACAAACAGGGATTGCATTAAAATAAAAAACTTATCAGAACTACTATCGACTATAATAATAATAATAATAATAATAATAATAATAATAATAATAATAATAATAATAATAATAATAATAATAATAACGAAGTGTAAAACTAAAAAACTTTTCCCAACAAAAGGATGCCCAAACATTAAATATTGTGCTCTGAAATGATTCCAAGTGAACCCGATTAATTTTTCTCAATTCATACTCTATTGTTCCTCCATAGAAATATACTGTACAACCAACAAAAAACAGAGCAGTTTAAGGTACAAGTAGACCTAGGTACGAAGTCTGTAATATAAAAAAATACTGCAGATTGTGCCGTTAGCTGCATTTATCCTTCCGGTTTCAGGAAATACGATTTCATTCAAACTGTAATCCCAATTGATGCGCTAAACACCCAACCCCCACCAACCTGCTGATTTTTCGGGCCTCATAGTAACCCACTACTGCTCCCGCCAGACTTCTAAGGTCTGTCTATCTCAAGTTTCAGATTTGGTCGTGGCAGCTTGCGTCAAATAGAGGTTACCCATCCAAGAAATGACCATACCCAATGTTGAGAGTCGAGTAATTATGCACTAAGGCGAGCCACTATGTTGGAAAATGGGGTCAATCATGTCTGCACTTTCGATATTCAGTTTTTATTCCATTATCATTCGATTGGGATTCTCTGGCAGGGGTGAGCCTGAAGTGTGCCCTTTGTCGCGCACTAAAGACTGTATTAAAGGCGGTTTTTTACGGAGAGTCCATTTGTCTCCCAGCTACAACGCACTTCTTGTTTCCACTTTCCACCCGATCAATGTGGCCTCTTCCCACTCAGCTTTCCAATCTCTTCAACCTTACCATGCTCCTATAACACCCATCAGTTTACAACAAAGGATTCCTACCAGCCATATAAGACTGTGAATCTGTATTCTGGTTGAATTACGTAATAATAATAATAATAATAATAATAATAATAATAATAATAATAATAATGTCGACGGCAGTAATGAGTTCGCTATACCGGTGGTCGTACTACGAAGTAACAGCAACGTTGGTTCTGGTCAATATGTTTACGTTCTCGGCGTTTAACATCCTTTGTAGACTGAAGGAGAAAAACCTCTCCAGTGTTTCATTTTCGTTTGAAGGTCTGGATTTGTTTAAAAAATAAATCGTTATAAACCCTAAATCACCATTTAGGTAGAAGGCCGGGATATTAAAAAAAAATAATACGCGGTGAATCGCCAAACCTCTTTTGAATTCAAATGTTTAGTTCTTCCCATCCTAATTCCCATTATGGAAAATGAAACAAGGGAGTAAAGAATAGACTTAATAAGAGAAATAACAAGGAAAATTATGTAACTTGGCTACAAAATGAGCTTGTTCAGCAAATAAAGAATTGCAACCAATGTGAACTTCTGATTTTCCAATGACTAGCTTACACAACTTTTCCTTCAAACTGGGTATAATGCAGCGTACTGGGTATCTAACTACTAATATAAATACAAGTTTTCAATATATTGCAATTTGCCTGCAATGCAGCAATGGTGCAAGCTACGAAAAACTCGCCAAAATAGAGAAGCTATGACCATCTTAAACTGATTTACCACTTAAGCACTGTAATGCTTTCCGGTAGTTTTGCGTCACCCTATCTCCAGGACCAGTCAGAGAGACTTAAGATTTAGGACCTTTCAAAATTCTAGTTAAGGTGATGACGCTTAACCCAGTTTTTTCCTTTTTTTACAGGATAATCTCGTTAATACTTGGAAAGCTGATCATTTCCACGGTCACAGCAATCCGGATGAAGAGAAAAATTACGTTAAAAAAGCAAAAAATAATCGTGCAGTAATGCTGTACTGAATTTCTGTATTATGGATGCTATCAGGTTTATAATGAATAAGGAAAGGTTGATTAATTTTAACCATTATTCAATAATAACAATAACGAACCAAACAAAAACTTCTTTCAGTTTTCTTCTGAAGATGGGAAGAGAAACCCCACAAGATTCCTGTGTATAACTTGTTTACTTGTAAATATTTACATATTACTTTAATCTCGAGTACTTTCAGGTCCTCACTGTGACCCTAAAACAAGTTATACACGGGAATCTTGTGGGTTTCTCTTTCCAATAATAATAATAACAATAATATAATAATAATAATACCGAATACGATTAAATTATTAAAAGTAGCTTATTACTATTATAATTATAGGATGAAAAAGTTGCTGCAACGAAGGAGCTGAAGAACCTGGTGTACAAGGAAAATAAGCAACGATCAAGCCCTTTCCAAACACATTACCACAAGACTCCAATCTCATTTACTCTTGAAACCCCACACCTTGCAACAACATAATCCCTTTCTGTTACCTACCTTTGCATTTCAATTACCTAGCACAACCACTCTTTCACATTCTCCAAACCCAGCCAGGCACTGATTCAAACCCCATTCCTGGATCATAAACACACAATTAACTTTTCTGCTGCCATGCAATCTGACTAACACTATCTCCAAACTGACACATTTGTACTATTTCATGTCGAGAATTGTATTATCTCCAGGCTATTAGGCTCATGTTACGAGGCTCATCTGCCGATGGGCGACAACCATACCATGCCATGTACCAGTGGCACATAACCTTGAACATTGTGGGGCAGGGCGTGGGGTTAGTAACCCCAAACTCAAATACCTGACTGAAAGCCGGAAAGGCAACACCCTCAGGAGCCACTCCCTTCAAGGAGAGAAGTTGTTTAGATAAAAATACATTTATTATTATTATTATTATTATTATTATTATTATTATTATTATTATTATTATTATTATTATTATTATTATTATTATTATTATTTGCGTATAGGCCCTCTTTCAAACATGTTTTGTTGAATATGATGGCAGCCTTTGTTGCATTAATCTTGAACGGATAATCTATTAAGATTAATGCAACCAAGGTTGCCATCATATTCAACAAAATATTATTATTATTATTATTATTATTATTATTATTATTATTATTATTATTATTATTATTATTATTATTATTATTATTATTATTCAGTAGATGAAACCTATTCGTATGGAACAAGCCCAAAGGGGCCACTGATTTGAAATTCAAGCTTCCAAAGAATATGGTGTACATTAGGAAGAAGTAAGAGGAAGTAAAGGGGAATGCAGAAAGAAGAGATACAACCTATTAAACAAGAAAAAATGTCTTTTAAATTATTAACAAGAAAAATGTCTTTTAATTTATTAAGTTGTAGCAAATGTTGGGAAAAAATGCTAAAAAACCAAATTATTATATGACTCTTCATGACATTCTGTTAAAAGCGTCTGGTTTCGATTCTTAAATTTGTTTCTGTTTCATGTGTGTGAATGGATGCCAGAGTCAGCTGTGATCAAGCTTGCTACTTCATCCCTATAGATGAAAACGCGTACGGTGAAACACACACAAACACAAACACACACACATACAAACACACACACACACATATATATCTATATGTATATATATAATCATGAAGCTACAACTGTTGCTTAATATCAAATTCACGCTACCTCGGGAATATCTCCGATGGAGAATTATCACCGAAGGGGAATTTATAAGTGATAAATGGATTGGTACTCGTCGACTGGAGTTGCTGGATATGTTCTGTGTCGAGGGTACGTGACTCGGCAGTACCAATCCATTTATCACTTATAAATTCCCCTTCGGTGATAATTCTCCATCAGAGATATTCCCGAGGTAGCGTGAATTTGATATTAGGGGACATTTGTAGCTTCATGATTGTATATAAATCACGGTGATAAAAAATTTCGTGTATATATATATATATATATATGTGTGTGTATATATATATATATAGTATATACACACATATTTATTGTCGTTCAAGATTTACCTTGAGTCTGCTTACATTTCCGCCATCTCATACATATTAAGCCCTTAACTGTAACATGTCAAAGTTCCTACAAAAGGAATCCCCTTTCACAGAACAGCTTTAAAAACGCAATGAATAATAACCATTTGAATCTTAAAAGCACAGAGAGAGAGAGAGAGAGAGAGAGAGAGAGAGAGAGAGAGAGAGAGAGAGAGAGAGAGAGAGATGTCTCCCAGAATTTCCCATTACCTGGCGGTGCCTCCTGGGCATCTGGTGCCACACCTGAGGCTCCTCGTTCCAGCAGAAGACGTGTTCGTACCTCTTCGTCACACCAGTCCTCGCTCACTAGCGTATCATAATCAACACCTGGAAAACATTAATGAATGAATATGTGCAGGATACTCGATGAAGAGAAAAAGTCAATGGGAGGGGTCACCTCATGCCCTTTTTTAGCCCAGTAAAGAAGTCAGTCGCTGAATTATGCAATGCTAGGGTTACTGACTGGTTCATTCAACAATTTGCTGTTTTATATTTTCCAGAGCAAAACTTAGGCCACTGTATCCTCTACCTCTCCTGAACCAGGTTATTCATCTCTTTAGTTTTGGTTCCAGAGCTTTTTGAACTGAATTCGGGAAAACTGAACAGAACACTTCTGTTTATACATAATCTTTATACACAGTCAAATGGAAATTAGGACTTCTTACCACTCGCTATTGTTCTGTCCAGGTGTTCAGAGAGAGAGAGAGAGAGAGAGAGAGAGAGAGAGAGAGAGAGAGAGAGAGAGACGAAGGCACTGTTAAGGTACAAAACACAGGTACAAAATACATTTAGCGTGAGTTTCCATGGTACTGAGGTCTCATAGACAAAAAACAGTACTTCTCCCTTACAGCCACCTCAGAGCTATGCAAAAAAAGAGGTACAAACTCCCTACCAGAATATTAACTTGCGGTATCAAACTATTTTCCCCTCACATAAATAATTTACTGATGACTGTTAGTTGGAACTTTATCATTCATGTTAAAGTCAATCTTTCGAAGTGACCATCCCGCTAGATAATACCACTTATAAAGTGGCACAATTGGTTTCATGAATTTCTTTACACATCTTTTGGTAAAACGTGATGACATATTAAGTGACCTTTTTTCTATAAGCAGCTTTGCCTGCAGCTTCTCATTTACTTTTCAGAGATTTCAGTTGCTATATTGTGCAGTTGCCAGTCACCACCTACGTTTTTGGTCGTGATGCGTACCGAAATTCAGGAAGCCAAATTTACAAAGCGCTCTTTTTAGCTCCCCTTTAGCTCCAGCTGTGCCTTTCTATATTCTGATTTCCATATGATACCTGGGGTCTCTTTCTACTTAGCTGGTTAACACACACAAAAAAAATAAATAATAATAATTATAATAATAATAATAATAATAATAATTCCACTCACCATGTGTAAGCAAAAAGCAGCAGAGTAGATGAACCAAAGTGGGCACGCCGTGCCCATTGGAGTCTTCTCCATGGGCGGCCATTACCTCTTCTAGAGGGCGTCCCAGGACACCCTGTACCCCGACGCCCGCGTTCTTCATGTCTGCCAGGAGGGAGTGAACCGCGTGGGCAGGGGCGTGAAGCGGGTCTGGAGGAAGGGCGTGATGCTTGCATCTTGTGGGTGTGCGGGTGGCAGGGCGTGCGCCCATAGACACGGCTAAAAATCGGCGTACCCGGGCCAGGGTGCTCTCGGCCTCCTCCTGGAAGTTGCAAGAAATGAAAGGATTTTAACAATGAAATGGCTGTCGCTGACGAATATTAAATAAAAAGGGCGCGTCTTGTGACCCCTGCAAAACTCAATAATTGAACAAATTTGGGGAAAAATGGTTTGCGTAAAACATACAGGTCAAAACGCTTCAGTTTTGATCTAGGAATATGAAAAACTGGCAGATGCTTTAGGAAAAATTTTGTTGGAAAATATATGAAAAAACGAGATGATGATTTAGGTATGTAAAAATGATTTACATTTCTAAGGAGAAGCACATTTAAATGATCACACGCTTTTCCCAGAAAAAGTTTGTTTTGCGTAAAAAAAAAGTAAAACTTGTGAAGAGCTGGGAGAAAAAATCTTCGAAGTCAGAAATTTATTTTTTTCCGCGCCCTTGAACTTCTGACAGACTGAATCAATACAACGATTTCTTCCCTAACATAAATGAAGTAACTTTCCGCATGTCATTCAACTAAAGATTGCTGAGGCGCAAAACCGGTTCTTTTTTTAAAGCAAAAATCAATGTTAGAGTGGACCACCAAATGTCCTTATATAGCCCAGGTCCGGCGAAAACCAGAACGAGGAAAGGGAAGGAAGAACACTGAGGCTTAGAAAGGAGGAGGAGGAGGAGGAGGAGGAGGAGGAGGAGAAAGACCAGCCTACCAAAGGAGGAAAATATACGACAATGTGGATAAATATGTCAATTATCATAAAGAAACAAGTAAAATATGGGCCGAAGTTTTTTCGGCGCAATCGAGTTTTTTGTACAGCGTATAATGCTGTATGAGCCACGGCCCATGAAACTTTCAGCCACGGCCCGGTGGTAGCCTGTCCTATAGGGTTGCCAGACGCACGATCATGGCTACCTTTAACCTTAAATAAAATAAAAACTAGTGAGACTAGAGGCCTGCAATTTGTTATGTTTGATGATTGGAGGGTGAATGATTAACATACCAATTTGCTGCCCTCTAGCCTCAGTAGTTTTTAAGATCTGAGGGCGGAAAGAAAAAGTGCGGACAGAAAAAGTGCGGACGAACAGACAAATAGCCATCTCAATAGTTTTCTTTTACGGAAAACTAAAAAGGTGAATGAGTTTACTTAGGCCTATTTTTACCATCAACCTTTCGAAATCAAAGAATAAGCCACCAAAGCACGACTGCCTGGGAAGAGTGTGTGTTCACGTTGCAGCTCCGTTGCAAGTTTCTAGGCATTGATTTTTGGGACGAGGATGCTGGCTACAAGCCCCGTGCCCACATTCCCACGGACTCGAGGCTACGTCTCGGGGCCGTGCAGGCCTGGATTATTGTATTTCTCACGCCGTGCGGTATTTGGGGTTTCCCAATATTAAGCCCATATATCAAAGTTTACATTTCGGTGGACGGGTTCCGCCATAATGTTTCTTTCTGAACCATTACAAGACTTTCTGCAATTAATAATCAATGCTATTTTGATCCTACTCTTTAATGTGGCTGGCAGTTCAGAGTGATGCAATTGAGATTGGAAGGAATTAAACGGTACTTGGATTAACACAAAAGACTGCATGTGGAAACACGTTAAAATGAGTATTAAAAAAAGAAGCCATTCTGAACGCCATCAGAGAACGCCCTGCAACTGAATTATGCAATCATCCCTGTTTAAGTGATGAACCTCTTAGACCCTTTCATGGGATTTTTAATAACCTGGTAATACTTGCATAATGATGATTCGCAAGTAAAAGTGAAGTTACAGGACCATTACGGAAATAAATTGGAACCTTAGTAAACAAGAAAAAATGCGCTGAAGAAACTTCGACGCAATCGAGTTTTCTGTAAAGCGTATAATGCTGTACGAAACTCTCAGCCCCAGCCCATGAGACTCTCAGCCGCGGCACATGAAACCTTCAGCCACGGCCCGGTAAATGCCAGTGTTGTTGGCACCTATAGCGGTGCCAGATGCACGATCATGGCTAACTTTAACCTTAAATAAAATAAAAACTACTGAGGCTAGACGGCTGCAATTTGGTATGTTTGATGATTGGAGTATGGATGATCAACATTCCAATTTGCAGCTCTCTAGCCTCAGTAGCTTTTAAGATCTGAGGGCGGACAGAAAAAGTGCGGGCGGACAGACAAATAGCCATCTCAATAGTTTTCTTCTACAGGAAACTAAAATATCCTCTCCCTAGACCACTCAAGTATGTACTCCACTATGAAGGACAAACTGGTGAAAACCGTGTGTGTGAGTGTGAATGTTTTAACTGAACAGCTCGACATGGGGGATTTGATATATTAATTAAATGACTTCACGATATTTGCCTTTTAGCAGGAATCCGCTCGGAGTTCAAATGATTACCATGGCAACACATCGGTAGACGCTCTGAACCGATTTCTACCAAAAGTTGATCATTAGAAAATCATATAATAAATACATATGCTCAAATTCTGTTCACCCATTCTTGCTATATCCCGCTAATACACACACACACAATAAAACATAAACACACACACACACAAACTGGAGAAAACACTTTCCAAATTTGAAGGAAGAAGTCATAACATTGAACTGTTCAAATCAAAATGTCAAGCTAAATCATTTCTTGAATCTGAAGCTACCATTCGTGCTAAATTCGCGACAGAAGATTTATACACCAACGCCAGTGCAAAACCCAACAAAAAGCAATGAAGGCGGGAAGGGAACAGAGGAACATATGATAAACACCTGCCTTATGAAATACCAAACGTTATTGAAATCTGCCTGGAAACAAACCTCAGCAGTTTTGTACAAGTGTCAGTGTGTCAATGAGTCATAAAAGTACAAGTAATTATTTAATTATGTGACACATACACTCACGCGCGCACACACACACATATATATGTGTATATATTTATATGTGCGTATATATATAGATATACACACATGCATATATATATATATATGAAATTTTTATCACACCGTTATTTATATACAATCATGAAGCTACAAATGTCGCTTAATATCAAATTCACGCTATGGGAATATACGATGGAATATTATCCGATGGAGAATTATCACCGAAGGGAAATTTATAAGTGATAAATTCTCCTTCGGTGATAATTCTCCACCGGAGATATTCCCGAGGTAGCGTGAATTTGATATTGCGACATTTGTAGCTTCATGAATAAATATATATATGTTTATGTACTTGTATGTGTGTAACAATATATATATATATATATATATATATATATATATATATATATATATATATATATATATATATATATATATATATATATATATATATATATATATATATATATATATATATATATATATGTGTGTGTGTGTGTGTGTGTGTGTGTGTGTGTGTGTGTCATGTATCATTTTCCCGAGATCCTTTGGGTGCATGTATATGTGTATGTGTGTGTCCAGCGGGCAGAGATGGAAACGGCATTGCAAATCTGATAGAAGCTATAAATGGAAATGCAGAGTACCCATGCCGATGTGAAAGCGACTGGCCGGAAAAGTCAAAGTAGCACACAGTTGAGCATATGTGTGAGAGCTATGCTCAAAACCTTACCAGAGAGAGAGAGAGAGAGAGAGAGAGAGAGAGAGAGAGAGAGAGAGAGAGAGAGAGAGAGAGGATCATAAATGAGTCAAAACAATTGCTGCAGAGTTGGAATTACTGTCCCAATGACAGCACACGATCCAGATCAGTCGAGGTTCGTCATTACAGAGCTTTGATCAGAGGGGAGAGGAAGACAAAAGAAAACGAGCCATATACGGAAAGGAAAGCATAAAAAGGTATGTATGGAAGGCTCCAATTACTGTGTTACAACTTCCGAAGAGTCGATCCCGAAAGTACCCGGCAAAACTAACGAGGTCCTTCGGAGCGTCCCAATTACGACTCCTGCGCACATGTGCCAAATACGAGTTGAATCTACGGATATTCAAAGGTCATTGCGGATTCTGAAGGCGTACTGAGGCAAGAACTGAGAAGAAAATTAGTTCAAGAAGCTCTCAGTCCAGCTATTTTCTTTTATCAGTTCGAATACTAAACAGAGTCGAGTACTTTTCCGAGCAAAGGCTTCAAGTAACGGGTAGGTGGCGATGAAAAGTTTAATAAACATGCACCCATACGGACACGTACATACACAAACACACACTCACACACACACACTATATATATATATATATATATATATATATATATATATATATATATATATATATATATATATATATATATATATATATATATATATATATATAATGTAGAATCTACTGGTCACTTTTTACCAGATATATATGTAATTGTAATAGCCGCAATGCCCTGTTACCTTTCTCGAATTCTTTGCGTTTTTTTTTTTAATACGCTTGTCACTCGATAGCAGAAAGGATAAACCATTTCTACTTTTGTAAATAAATAAAAATGCATATGATATTAAAGAGTATTTGTGGCTTAATATTTGAGTAAAAAGAATTCATATACTTTATGAATTAGTGATTAGAGAACTAATATATATACATATACATATATATACATATTATATACTTATATATTAGTTCTCTAATCACCAATTCATATACATATCTGTATGTGTATACATATATATATATAAAACATGCACACACACACACATGTATATACACACGCACGCGCACACACATACATAAATACACATACGCAAACACATACACACATATATACATATATATATTATTGGCTTGAAGATATTTGTGATCCCTTTGATAACTGAAACATGGTCTTTTTTTCCTCCATCTTTTCTTAGTAGTACTAATCTATTCTTGCTCTGGAACTGAACTCCTAGTCCCAATGACAACAAAAAAAAAAATCTCTCATAGAACTTGTTGAGGCATACACGCCAAAGTCCATTCAGTTGTGCTGAAGGAACCAAAAAAACTTATGTAAAATTCGCCTGCTTTCCACACTTATGGATGACTTTTTTAAAGTTGGGTCATAAAACCTTGCGAAAACCTTGGGTCATAAAACCATGTCAAAACCTTGGGTCATAAAACCTTGCACATACAAATGAAGAAAGGAAACTTCAAAAGGACATTTTTACCTTATTTTTATACTTCGGCCAAAAGTTACAAGAATAACCCTTTTAAAAGCCTTTACTAGTGGTTTGAAGATCAAAAATTATTACGGATGTATGACGTTACCCTGAAAATAACTGCAGTTTCCTTGAGGCATGGTACAAGGACATATATATATATATATATATATATATATATATATATATATATATATATATATATATATATATATATATATATATATATATATATATATATATATATATATATATATATATATGTGTGTGTGTGTGTGTGTGTGTGTGTGTGTGTGTGTGTGTGTGTGTGTGTGTGTGTATGTATATATATCTTCTTCTTTATCTTCAGCTTTTCCCATCTTTATATGGGTCGCTGTTTGTTATTAGTCTTCTCCACTTTCTGCGATCATGTATGTGTATGTATGTATGTATGTATATATATATATATATATATATATATATATATATATATATATATATATATATATATATATATATAAATTTATATATATAACCTTCCTAATGGCTTTTGAAAGGGTTATTCTTGTAACTTTTGGTCGAAGTATAAAAATAATAAAATAAAAATCTCCTTTTGATGTTTTCTTACTTCATTTGTGTGTGCAAGGTTTCATGACCCAAGGTTTTGGCAAGGTTTTATGACCCAAGGTTTTGGCAAGGTTTTGTGACCCAAGGTTTTGGCAAGGTTTTATGACCCAAGGTTTTGGCAAGGTCTTATGACCCAACTTTCAAAAAGTCATTCGCAATTTCACATAAGTTTTCTTGGTTCCATCAGCACAACTTAATGGACTTTGGCGTGTATGCCTCAACAAGTTCTATAAGAGATTTTTTTATTTTGCTGTCATTGGCACTAAGAGTTCAGTTCCAGTACAAGAATAGATTAGTACTACTAAGAAAAGATAGAGGAAAAAAAGACCATGTTTCAGTTACCAAAGGGATCACAAACATCATCACCAGTTGTGACAGGACTTCCGGAGAGATACAGTGGTAAGTAAAAAACAGCTACATTAAAAGCCTTGACACATGCCCCGACAAAGATCAGAATCAATAATCAAAAGATCCTTTTTGCTACGAAGAATGGATGACATCTCGTGATGAAAACTGGGCAGCACCCCACCTGAATTTGTTTTCACATTTAACAATTGTGTTGAGACAATAGAATGTTTTACGGAGGTACGAATGAAGTAATGATTCTAAGTCGTGACTTGCACGGTAATGAAATATTGAGTAAGCCTTCTTAGAAGAATATGGATGAAACCACGTGAGGAACCGAGGCCTGTTTACCGGATAGTATAGAAGTATGGCAAGTTATTGGCAAAATACTTCAGATACAAGACAAGACTGCAACAGGGGTACAGACAGACGGACAGACAGTGTGCCAAGAAAGGCAAACTATCAATGGCAGGTCTGGGCGTCACAGTGTAATGCAAAGAATGTCATAGTAAGCGGGAAATGAGAGCTTAATTGCCATTACATTACAATGAAGAAAACAATCGCCTGCAACAATTTTAAATAAAGGAACAGTTACCACATATTCCATGTCTTGCTGAACTCTTTTTGTTTTGCAACGACCTTTAAAGAAAGACAATATTCCACGTCCCTTTCATTTCCAAATACAAACTGGACGGACATTAGTTTGGATGGGGTAAAATTTCTTTAAGAATAAAACCTACCTCCGATTACTAAAAACTCAAGAATTCTGGTTAAATGATGGATAACAGGTACAAAGAAATTATCAAACCGGGTTCACACAGATTAAAGGAGCTTTATTTTAAAGGTGGAAATACGTGTCAGTGCTGGAGAAGGTCAACTCAGGCTGTATTTGCAAGACTAGGGGGGGGGGGGCGAAGAGACCCGGTAATACGTCCAGGTTATTGAAAGTGACGTTGAAAGGAGAGAATGGTTATTCGATAACGATGAACAAGAGCTTTGGCATTGTCTTGAACAGCCTCTCTTCCATATCTATCTGTAGACAAAGACAGCCTTCCCATATCCACTAGTATTTTAAAGGTGTTCGCCTTCGCAATTCCTAAAGGTGTTAAACGCATTGAATTTTTCCTGAATGTGTTAAATGCCTAAGCTTATTCCTGAAGTGTTCAGTACCTCGGGCTATCCTTGAAGGCGCTCAACACCCGAGAATCTTCCTACAGTTGCTCTGTGCCTACGGTTATTCCTGAAGTGTCTGACACCACGGACTATTCCTACGGTGATCAGTAACTGTGATTTTTCATAACGGTGTTCTTGTACTTTGTGGTCTACACTTGAAACCTATGCATGAGAAATACTTAATAGTGAGGAGTGAAAGGATAACAAGGATCAAAAATGGTAAAAGTATGAGTCACACGGGTAAAAGAAGGAGGATAAATCTTCGGCTGTGTGGTCTTGAAACAGGTTACAATCTTTAAAAAGTGCGTCTGGTTTTGGAATGCCTTAAACCGATTGGTTTTAAAGAGTTGTCCAAAAAAATCAAGGATAAAAAATAAAAAGAATGTGCGTCTAAAAGACAAAATAAAAAGGAAAGCCGTGAGTACTGTTGTGAAAAGCAAAACAAGCAGTCCTGTCTTTCAGAATAAAGTGTCTAGTGGGCGAAGGCCCGGTGTCTCAGAAGGCATGCCCCACTGCACAGGCACCGTATTTTTCCATACTGTACTTACATAAATAGTAATTAGTAAGAGATTGCAAATTCTCAGAAAAGACAGCAGAGGTGACGAAATATCTAGATGAAAACTGAAAGGAAAAGAAATGGTAGAGCATAAATGGGTGAAGTCTTCTGAAAGTGGTGTACTGTATAAGGGACAACGCCCCTTACTGTAAGGCATCGAATATGAAACAGGGCAGAAGATATCAAAAAGAAAAGAAACTAGAAATAGAACAGTCAGGTTATATTCAAAAGTGTTATTTTTAACTACATTATTCTGCTTGCCTGCGTTGCCCTGTTCTCCAGAATACCAACTAAACCTAAAAAAAAATTTTGCTGTCAACCCCAATACCTTCTCAGAATGAGAATTGATCTCAAGGTGCAGACCTGCATGCGGAACGAAGATAGAAAAGTCATTAGCTTCGCCAAGCATGCTTCCACAGAACAGTATGTCCATATATGAAGAAAGGAAAGAACGAACAATATAAAAAGAGGAAAAACTGAACGAATTCAAGAATGTCTTAAAAATTAATATAATAAACAAGTTCAATATAAATTTTTGAAAATTATTTACAAAAACACTGAAGCCGGGGCAAAAATAAAATTTCATCACACTCACTGAAAAAGGGACAGAATGAGAATCTAGGAAGAGAACGGAATGACCTGGCGGATGTGTTCAGTTTACAAATAGTGTCCCTACCGACCGATGCACTATGCTGTCTACCTGATAGTTACTCAACTGTATTGGGTACACTTTATCCCATATTCTCGGTATTAGTCTCGTTACCGTAATATATAAATTTGATCATTTTTGCCTATACGAATTTTTTGGTCTCCAAAAGACCCCAAACCATCGAGGTCACCTTACCTGGAACCACACCCTACTGGCCACCGAAGGTTCAAAGCGGTTATTATATTACTGGTAGTGGTAGTAGCAGGGACAGCAGGAAGGGTCTTTTCTATAAGGTGAAAACTGAAGCAAAGTACAGTTAAAGAAGTTGGACAGCCAAGTTGACAAAAGACCGAAGGGAATTGATGAAAAGTAAAAGGTAGAAAGCAATACCGATGACGGCAAAAGGACACAGCAATGAACTTTCAAAACCATCTGCTTTATATCATGCAATGTACGTTGTAAGTGGCGCCCTACTTCGGAGTAATGTCCATGTAACCAATGTTAATCGTTTTTTTTTTTTTTTTTTTTTTTGCCACCGAAGACTTTAGTTACTTCAAGAGCTTTGTGGAGAGCTTGTATCTACCGATGGAGTGAATGCTCCATGCTTCAGATCATCTTTCTGATTTCTGCCAGAATGTTGTCGTCTTGATGTCTGCTCCATCAAAAGCTGTTACAACTGGAGTCTTCTTTATCCGTCTGCGTCTTGAAAGCTGAAGGTACAGTGTACACTGATACTTATACAGTCCAAAGCAAACCCAGTCCACGAGAAAGCTATTAACGTGGAATATAGCAACTCCAAAATCAGGTGACTAGATTAATAAACGTCACTCGTCACACAGTTCTTGACAATGATAATTCGAATAAAACCATTTCAGTGATGGCAAACGAAAGTCAATCACAGCTTAGATATTTTTTTAAATATAATTTACTTTCTTATTATAAAAATGTGTTAAGTAAAGACCTTTTTCTAATTTCCTTGTGGTTTTTGGAGCAGCCAATCTATTCCGCAGCCATCCTGGAAAAGAGAGGAAGAAAAAGATAGCGAGGATTACCACAGGGGGACCGATACACCTCGATCTAACGGGTGGAGGAGAGTCAGGGAAGAGTTGAAACAATTAAAAAGTGCACCGAAGTTTCTTCGGCAAAATCGAGTTTTCTGTATGAGCCGCCGCCCATGAAGCTTTCAGCCACGGCCTAGTGGTGGCCTGTCCTATCGCGTTGCCAGACGCACGATTATGGCTAACTTTAACCTTAAATAAAATCAAAGCTACTTAAGCTAGAGGGCTATAATTCAGTACGTTTGAAGATTGAAGGGTGGATGATCAACATACCAATTTGCAGCCCTCTAGCCTCAGTACTTTTTACGATCTGACGGCGGACAGACAAAGCCATCTCAACAGTTTTCTTTTACAGAAAACTAAAATCGAAGAAAATTTAAAAACTTGTTCATTCCAACGCCGGTTTGCTATCTTCTGCAAGACAAGGAAGAGGTGTTTTGTGGTGAGAAGATACACACACTTCTGGGTCAAACGGATGAATGAATGGATTCATCAAGCATTCGAAACTCATGGTATGAGCACAATTCTGTAACCACGACAGGACTGAATGGGTATTGCTGTTCCTTTGCCGCAGCACCGACCATCACACCGGGTACGCCTCGGCAAGATACGTGGAAACAGCAATTGTCATGACCCATGCAGTTCCCTTTGGGATGGAACCTAAGAAATACTGATCGAGAATTGTACTTGTGGGAAACATTAAAGAGAGGCCATCCTACGGAGGGCACAGTTAACAGAGAAGAGATTGAACAGTTCCTTCTATTTAGTGTTGTCGTGGGAAAAGAACAATGAGGCGCCTTAGATATGAAAACAATATTTAAAAGACCAGTTTTAAGGAAAATACAAAACTTTCTTTCGAAACTAAGACGAAGAAATAAAACAACCTAAGCACAAATAATGATTAAGCAATAATGAGTGAATACCTGAATACCAAAAATAGTTAAAATATTGTTCATTTTCTGATGCAAATTATGAAGATCCCTCAAAGGGACCTTAACCAAAGTTTATACTAATCGTATGGTTTATGAAACTTAGAAAGATAGAAAGAGAAAAGAAATCTCAAGAAAAATACTACAAACCTTCCTGAAGTCCATGAGAAATGAGAGAAAGATACAAAAGTCATTACCGTTCAGAACCATAATGCACTGATACATCCACGGTCCAAACAAGTTCTGATCTGCCAAGGACCCAATCTATTGCTTACATCAGCGAACAAAACTGGGAGCAGGTAACCTGATGCACTGACCTGGGGTTGACACTTAGGGTCGCCCTCTCCTCCTTCTCCATGTTGGTCGCAGCAGAAGGATGGTCGGCGCATGGCTCTTAAAGCCAATCCTTTGAGGTTCTTCGTCGGTCCTCTTTAGCCTCCTCCGAATCCCTTCTCGCAAAAGGGGCTGCAGGAGGAATGCAGGCGGTGGAACCAAAGGCTATTGGAGATACTACTACAGGAGCTACTGGCGGTGGTGGGAGTGGCTGGGGAAGCGACGAAGGGCACTCTTCTCAGGAGGAAGGATGCGGTAGCCGTCTGTGGTTTCGAAGGAGGTGGACGAGGTGGTCCAAAGGGAGCCTGCGGGATTCCCAGGGGGCCTAAGGGCGCTCCTGGGCGAGTTGGGGGCGACTTGGTGAAAGGCTCCGTGATTAGAACTTGGATGGGCCCAAGACTCGGGTCCAGTAAAGCAACACACAAAATCCGCCACCTGTCTCAGCCTCTGCAAAGGAAGAAATGAAAACTTTATTGTCGCCATCACCCACAGAATCCGCATTCAAGCAACAAAAGATATTAACAATCTAAATTGAGTATTGATTCTAAATATATATTCATATACATGGAACACCGATTCTAATACATATCACGTATGGGAGTCTCTCTCGTACTGCAATATGGAAACTTTCATTCATGCAATTCTACAAGATTCACCATGCAACAAGACATAATAACTTACTATTCGTTAAGAAACATATACCAAAGTTGTACCAAAGTGTAAATAAACAAAACCTAAAGTCAGGAATGGATATGCAAAGTGAGGTATAAGAGACCCGAACTTTCTAACACTAATGCTATGAAGTATGTCAATGTTCCAGGAACAGGTTATGTGAAGTTAAGCAAATACTTAAAACCATAAAGGAAGAGACACCAATGATTATCCATTTTTTTCTTTTTTTTTAGGAAGGAATTTGAACTATAAGTTCATTCCAAGCCAAGCAATTTCACACAGCGCTTACTACATGCATGAAACGAAGAATCAATACTTCGTGTAAAGCGTAAGAATATATATATGCATTTTTACATCGCACTTAATTCACAAAATGAACTTAACGCTATTGCATAATACTGCCTGCAGTAAATGAAGAATCTTACATAACGTATGTATGTATATACACGGCCAAATCGGCATCCATTTTAATAGGATAAATGAATATCAGTTTTCAATAACATTACTTGAGAGACAGATTTTAAAGCTATTTCAAAGCTTGCATCAAATGATGGAAGATAAAAGCTCAAAAGCTTTACAAACATACTGCAACAAGCAAACAAGTAGTAATTCAACTATTCTCATACTCATAACTTCCAAATGACAGAGTAAACGAGTACATTAAGCCCACTATTCCCCTGGAAAAGCAAGTCTTCTCCATTCACAAGTTGGATTCGCTTGTTTAGCGAAAGTCCAACTTCGACTGAAATTTAGCATCGGCACGATCCGAGAGGACATGACAAACTTGACACCATGATGGACGGACATAGAGTCACATCGAAACTATAGTCCCCTGAGTTCGTGGACGCCTGCGCAGCGAGTCTTCTTAGCCTTCGACTACGCGTTTCAATTACACGAGTTAGAAGCCAAGTTTTTATATTTTGTGAATGTGGACGTCTCCTTTTATTATAAATTTATTGTATCTGATCGCCTCAGTCGACTGAGGGGGGCCATACGAGATTGGGATGGACACCAATCACGCGTGGAAACAAAAGTTCATTTACTTTCGACGAGCTGCAGTGGCAGTTGCGATGGCCGACAGCAAGAAGAGGCACAAACAAGGCCGACTTCTGAACAGGGGAACTTGTTCTCGTGAGGTTGGTTTGACTACGTATACCGGGAGCGGTCACACGGTAGAGTGTTTAATTTTACAGGTTAATCAGTTAGCTGTCCACTTTAAGAAGAATAAGCTATGATTTAGAAATTTAAAAAAAAGCATAGTTTTTCAGTACAACAGAAGCGCTAAGTTTTACACAAGGAAAAAGGTTTGGGAGGCAACGAACAATAAGTACACAGAATTAGTTTGCCACAAGGAAAAAGAAAACCCGGTTTCTTTCTACAATAGAAAATGCAATCATTTGTAACATGCAGCAAGTACAAAAGTAACTAACTTTAATACACAGTTTAAAGAATGAAATATTATTATTAAAATAGTTTTACCATACCACTCAACTGATCATCAGCTCTCAAGGGCTTGCCCGAATGACTTGTTTTTAAACTTTTCATCTATGCTTTGTCAATTAAATTACAATTTTTCAAAGACTTTTTAATTGGGTTAATTTCAAATGTTGAAGTTTCTGATAAAATTCACCGACTGATTCACTTCCAAAACTTGATGTTCGCTACTGATTATACTTTGGACATTCACACAATAAATGTTTAACTGTTACCATTACTTTACACTCATAGCATTCAGGAGCAGGGTTATGTGGATTACTCATTAGGTATCCGTGTGTTAGACGAGAATGGCCTACTCGGAGACGTGTCAGAATTACTTGTTTATGTCTCTCTTTTTGGTATGATGAACTCCATTTTCCAACACGAGATTTTACTTGCTTCAATTTGCTACTCTCAGATTCTTCATTCAAATTACTCGGTCTTTAAAGAATGAAGGCCTGGTAAATGAATGTATGACGTTGCAGAAATGTATTGCGTATTCTATGGATTAGTTACTCGCAGTATGCTGATACCAGCCTTCAAGCAGTTTAGGAACAGTGACAGCCTGACAGCCTCAGTCAGAAATCATGTGTTTGGCAATTAGGTCAATATCCCAATCCCAAATGCAGATGTTTCCAACTACTTTCACATCATCAGACCAAAAACCCGCTATATATAGCCTACAATTAAAAATTCAACAATTTTCATTTAAAACAAGTAAAAAATGCGCCAAAGTTTCTTCGGTGCAAACGAGTTTTCTGTACAGCGTATAATCAAGGCCACCGACAATACATCTATCTTTCGGTGGTCTCGGTATAATGTTGTATGAGCCGCAGCCCATGAAACTTTAACCACGGTCCGGTGGTGGCCTGGCCTATATCGTTGCCAGAAGTACGATTATGGCTTACTTTAACCTTAAATAGAATAAAGACTACTGAGGCTAGAGGGCTGCAATTTGGTATGTTTGATGACTGGAGCGTGGATTTGCAGCCCTCTAACCTCAGTACTTTTTAAGACCTGAGGGCAGACAGAAAAAGTGCGGACAGACAAACAAACCCGGCACAACAATTGTCTTTTACAGAAAACTAAAAGACAGAGAATAAATGCATCGCACAGAATATTCTAGAGAACTTGTCCACCTTTATGGTAAAAGATATTGGCGGCTGTCTTAACTAGAAGGCAACTACTTCCATTTTCAAGAGAGCTGGATTTGCAACTGCTTACAAGCTTTAGTGAACACAGCGCAAGATGTTCAACATTCCTCCCTTTAAGTCCTATGGCACATCTAAGACTAGGCGAACGAATTCAAATGGAATGGAATACAGAGTTTAGGCCAAAGGCCAAGCACTGGGACCTATGAGGTCACTCAGCGCTGGAAAGGATATTGGGGCTAGGTGGGTTCGAAAGGTGTAACAGGAGGAAAACATCGCTGTTGCACTTAGACATAATTGTTAGGAGAGGGTGGACAGCAAGATGGAAGAAAGATAACATGAATGGAGGTACAGTAAAAGGAGTGAAAGGGGTTGCAGTTAGGGGCCGAAGGGACGCTGCAAAGAACCTTTAGTAATGCCTACAGTGACTCGTGAGGTGCACTGACGGCACTAACCCCCTAAGGGGAAACGAATCCTGAGTCCATAAACCTGTACTTGTAAACCTCCTTTTATAACAGGACTGAGCGGTGGATCTTCTGAAGAGGAGAAACTGGTCGTCACATGAGACTGGTTCTCTCTCTCTCTCTCTCTCTCTCTCTCTCTCTCTCTCTCTCTCTCTGTCGTTACACGGATACGAACATCGTCATTTACTTTACGGATGATCTCTTGTTCGGTACAGAAACAATATGTTTTCAGGAACGACCGGTTATCGCCACGGCAGGTATTAACCCGGCGTGTATCCACCTTGCGTCACCTCCGAGGTGCTAGTACCAAACGTGGCAGAAGCTCAATGGGACGCCGTGTTTAGTACTAGCCCTCGGTGAATCAAAAACATCGCTTTTTAATATAATAGAGATGTGTTTATATACAATAATACAGAAATATGTAAAAATGGGTGTATATAATACTTTGATCCCCGAGGGGCTAGGACTAAACACGGCGTCCCAAGGAGCTTCCGCCATGTTTAGTGCTAGCACCTGGGAGGTGACGCTTAGGTGGATACACACCGGGTTAACACCGCCACGACACTTATTATAACATAAGGAAATTCACCTTAGTGTGAGGAAAAAGGAAAAATTAAAGAACAAAATTGCGGTAGCAACTGTAAACCGAACACAGGAAAATGAAAAAATTAATCAGCCACTTAACGATGCTGTAATATGCATTGGATAAAGACGAAATGTAGTTGGAATTAACACGCAATAATACTGAAGTCATTTTATTCCATTTCAGTTCAAATCCAACTGAGAGCTGAGAAATCTTGATCACGAAGAAAATGGCTTTACAAAACGATGGGATGTGTATCTGTTTTACTTTGAAATGATGACACTTATAGCAATGTATATCGATATGAGCAAATTGGTAATTAATACAAATCGACTCTGTAGAAAATTATTTTTTATATACATGACCTAAAAACAGCGAAAAGATCATGAGAAAACTTTATCAAATATTTCACTTCGGGCAATGTTCACAATACTCTAAAATAAGACCGTCTTCTCTGAAAAGAAAAATAAATAAAGACCTCGTTTTGATTATGCTGAAAACCGCCCGTGCTGCAGTGACTTTCACGTCATATGAAACAGCACCATTATGCCTCTGCATTATTAAATTTGTATAACTCCTGGACTTGGAAACCGGTTCAAAAGACGACGACGTCGACGTTATATACACCTTTATGCAACACATTACGTATCCCCTCCACCGATACCCCCACCCCAAAATGCCCCACCCCCGTGAACCCAAACACGAGCTTTCTACCGAGCGGCTCCATACAGCTTCCTGAAGACTCCTTTCCTACTGTCTCCTTTCATGTGTAACTGAATAAATTTCTTTTTTCTTTCAATCTGCTGAGTTTGTTTCTTGCATGGTAAGTTCTCCTTTTGTAGTCAATTCTTTGTACACGAACCAAGTTTTTACACATTTAAGTTCCACCAGCTAGCCAGTGGCACCTTCCCCAAGTGTTAGCACCACAAACACAAAACGGAATTATAAAAATAAAAACTAATCACTTCGGCTCTGCCATAGGATTTTTGGCAAACGCAAAGCTCTGACAATTTTTTCGATGCAAATTTCCTTCTATAACAAATGGATACTAAACTCTGGCATTTTAATCAATATTAAATTAAATTTACTTTTTACCGATTGGTAGCCGACCTTTGCGCTCCTTCAATAAATGACCGGGAAGAAAAATGGCCCAAAACATAAGTCTCTTGAGACAGGATTAGAGCAGGTGAGAGGAGTACCTGCACGTTGCACAGCTCAAGTGGCACGCAGACCATGAGCATTCGTAATAAATCGAATAACGAGGTCACAAGAAAAGTCTTTTGTAACTGGGCAGTGCAGGTTTCTCTAATAGAAAAAAAAAGTAAAAAACTAAGCCGAAGTTTCTTCGGCGCAATCCAGTCGTCTGTATGAGCGGCGGCCCATGAAGCTTTCATCCACGGCCCGCTTGTGGTCTGTCTTATAACGTTGCCAGACGCACGATTATGGCTAACTTCAACCTTAAATAAAATCAAAACTACTGAGGCTAGAGGGCTGCAATTTAGTATGTTTGATGATTGGAGGGTGGATGCTCTACATACCAATTTGCAGCCCTCTAGCCTCAGTAGTTTTTAAGATCTGAGGACGGACAGAAAAAGTGCGGACGGACAGACAAAGCCATCTCATCTCAATAGTTTTCTTTTACAGAAAAAAAAGTAAAAAATACACCAAAGTTTCTTCGGGGCAATCGAGCTTTCTGTATAGCCCCAACAGCGTATAATCAAGGCCACCAAAAATACATCTATCTTTCGGTGGTCTCGGTATAACACTGTATGAGCCACCGCCCAAGAAACTTTAACTACGGCCCGATGGTGGCCTATCCTATATCGTTGCTAGAAGCACGATTATGGCTAACTTGAAACTTAACTAAAATAAAACCTACTGAGGCTAGAGGGATGCAATTTGGTATGTTTGATGATTGGAGGGTGGATGATCAACATACCAATTTGCAGCCCTCTAGCCTCAGTAGTTTTTAAGATCTGAGGGCGGACAAAATAAAGTACTGAGGACTGGGCATTCCTAAATGGAAGCAACTGTCACAGAAAGGGATTTTCCAGACAAAGGCAGAGAGCAACCTTAGTCCCTGCAGTCCAATACTGGGAGATTAAAATTAAGACACGATTCGGTAAAAGGAAGAGACTGAGGATACGCCCACGTCACATTTTTAGGGTGTAAACCAAGCAGGCTCCCCTGCTCGGGTGCTTCCTTGTAGAAGACCAGACCAAGTCAAAGGAACCTCGCCTCCAAAGAAAGTCTCATTTACGGATGCCCTATACGGAATGGAATGGAATATAGAGTTTAGGCCAAAGGCCAAGCACTGGGACCTACGGGGTCATTCAGCGCTGAAAGGAAATTGAGAGGTAGGTTTGAAAGGTGTAACAGGAGGAAACCCTCGCAGTTGCACTTTTAAGTAATTATTAGGACAGGGTGGATCACAAGATGGAAGACAGGTAATATGAATGGAAGTACGTAAAAGGAATAAAAGAGGTTGCAGCTAGGGGCCGAATAAGTGACGCTGCAAAGAACCTTTAGTAATGCATACAGTGCAGCCCGTGAGGTGCACTGACGGCAATAACCCCTAAGGAGATGCGTTTTACGGGCAGAAGAAGATACCAAATATGTCCCTGATTCAACTTGCTGCTGAAGGTGGTTCTACCTAGGGCGGAATTGCACAGCTTATGGCAAAGACCGGTCTCCACAGACCTTGCCTAGGCCTAGGAGTGTGAAGGTAGTTGCCCGATCCTTTGAGCAACCACGTTTCCCAAAAAGTGGAGCCTTTCATATATCAATAGGCAAATATAACCGTCTTTATAGCTGTGCCAACATTATCAGAAAGATCAGTCATTCAGTTCACTGGACTACAATAGAATAGAATAGAACAGAATATAGAATTTAGGCCAAAGGCCAAATGCTGGGACCTACGGGGTCATTCAGCGCTGAAAGGGAAACTGAGAGTAATAAGGTATTATTGGTGTAACAGCAAGAAAACCTCGCAGTTGCACTATGAATCCATTGTTAGGAGCGGGTGGAATGTAAGATGGAAGGAAAAGAATATGAACGGAGGCACAGTCAAAGGAAGGGAAAGGGTTGCAGCAAGGGGCCGTAGGGACGCTGCAAAGAACCTTAAGTAATGCCTACAGTTTTCTGCATGAGGTGCACTGACGGCACTATCCCTCTACGGGCTTAACGTCATTGGAGAAGGTTAGGTACGATATAAGATCAAATTGAAGCGCATTCTTTGAACAGAGCATCAATCTGAAGAAAACGTCTAAGACGACCTTATAAGGTGCTTGGTTTAAAGTAAGCCGGCCTTATGCCCAACAGGGCCCTTGCATAATTGCAGCCCGTGAGTCATGTTTTCAATTTCACGCCAGTTCTCAATTGTCAAACTTTAAAATTCTGCTCCTGTCTCCATTTTCCCTGACTCTGGGCCAGATAAGGTCCTTAGGTCCGTCCCACTAACTTCGGCATTGAATGCATTAAAAGAGCCTAATCCAATAAAATAAAGTTTTTATCACTAAATCATTGATGACGGAATCATGGCAAACAGAAACTAATAAAAAATACACCGAAGTTTCTTCGGCGCAATCGAGTTTTCTGTACAACGTTTAATGCTGTATGAAACTCTCAGCCGCGGCCCATGAAACTTTCAGCCACGGACAGATAAAGCCCTGTGTTGTTGGCACCTATAGCGGTGCCAGACGCACGATCATGGCTAACTTTAAACTTAAATGAAATAAAAACTACTGAAGCTAGAGGGCTGTAATTTGGTATGTTTCATGACTGGAGGGTGGATGATCAACTTACCAATTTGCAGCCCTCTAGCCTCGGTAGTTTTTAAGATGAGGGCGGACAGAAAAAGTGTGCGGACGGACAGAAAAACAGCCATCTCAACAGTTTTCCTTTACAGAAAACTAAAAATCAGAAGATATTTCACAAAAATATAAAGAAAAGTTACACAAATTCCACAAAGCGACCTGCTAGTACGCCTATATAAATAGTGAGGCTGTGATTAGTTTCATGTGAGTGTCTAGTGAGGTATAAAAGGGGTAAGAATATTACACAGAGAGTGAGTGAGCGAGTTTAGCCCAACCTTGCAGACATAAAAGTTATGTTTACGTCTAGGTAAATCATAATACTGATATAAGGTCGTCAAACTATTTCAAAGGAACAATACTTTCAGTTATTGAAACCTCAAAACCAAGCGTCGTTCTACGTTTGATTTGCGACCATAAACACTGGACAAACATCCACCGAAACTATATTTTTATTTTCTTTGGCCAGGTATCTACGTTAGAGATGAACTCTCTCTCTCTCTCTCTCTCTCTCTCTCTCTCTCTCTCTCTCTCTCTCTCTCTCTCTCTCTCTCAGGCTGACTGAAATGCGGTCAAAACATACAGTATTCCTCAACTGATGTGTTTCGTGACCTTTCAAAAATACCGCAGAAACTCAACCATAATCTTGTTTTGAGAAATTCCTTGAAATAGGAGACGGGTATGAGTCTTCAAGGTTAGATATTACTATCCCACAGTCATTTTCATCTCAATAACTGTAAACATGCCAGACTTAGGAGTTCTGTTTACATCCGGTTACGTTGATATCTGCGCCGGAAATGCAAAAACGTCGCAATATCTCTTGTCACGTCCAAGTACCAAGTAATCTGCAATTTTCATAACATATGAATATAGGCACACTTTGCTAAAACCCCGATTGGTCTTACCACCACGGCTATTATGTATACTGACTTCCCTCTGTGAATAAAGGGAACTCCGTCTCCCGCGCAAAGACAGGATTAATATTAAAGAAAAATGCCGAGTTCGGCTGCGAGTTCCCGACTCCAGACTA
>NC_089753.1:56349408-56381908 GCF_040412425.1 Macrobrachium rosenbergii
CATGTGATCCTATGACAATAACTAGCAGCTGAACACATGTTTTTAAGATTATATGTTTAATACTTGATGCGAGTATCTTTTAATATACCATAACATAAGATGAGTTTCCTTTTTACTAATTCTTCTTTTATTTCAAGTCTGCCAAGGCAAAACCTCCATGACCGGAACAGAAGAGTGGACACAAATCTGAATCTCCGACGACATCATTTTTCTGTAACGTCCACAATAACTGCCAAGCCATAATAACGGACTTCCCTCATTACTACTAATATTACAAATGAAAAACGATAAAATTTTTCCATTGCGATAAATCCTGAAGTGAAGGGTAAAATGACACAGCTATTAACCTGAGTGTGAGCCAATGGTCTTTGTGGAAAAAAGACCAGTCAGAGCGTCTTTACTCTCATGGAAGTTTTCGTTGATTTCAATAGAAAGCATTCACTCCCATTCCTGTCATATAAAATCTCTCGAATGACAGAGGACGGGGGCAAGGGTGATTACTGCTCACAGTGCGCCTTACACGACACACTGCGTACACAGTACTAAAGGTCCTTTTCTGAGCTTCTCTTCGGCCCCAGCTACGTGAGTCTATTTGGAAAGTCTCCGGTTCCTCTGACCTCTTCCCTCACAGCTGCTCAAGTCCAACTTCATTAACTTTGCCAAGTTTCAATTTTCACCTAATTAGGACCAGTCCAATGGGAGACTACAAATGTAACTGGGTGGTCTTTTGTCAACTTCACAATGAAATCAATAACGACTCATCGTTTAAATCCGTCAGTTCATATTAAAAGGACTGGTTCAACTTCTTTCACTGACAACTCCAGACCGACACAGATCGACAATAACTATTAAAGACACCTAACCGACTCATGCTGAGAAACGAGCCAGTGTACTTATTCCAGTTCTTGCTTTTCCTGTCCAACTTTCCCATCAGCGTCCACACACGGAAATGCCGATTTAGCATATAGAATCCTCTCGAGCGACATTCTGTGACTTCGAAGGCGGCGAAACAGGGAGGACAGTTCCTTCGTTTTGCAACGAGAGGACTATTTCGTAACCACGACAGAAACCCGATGATTTTTACACAATCGGCGACGTTGTATACGTGTCTAACCGGTGTCATCTGGGCAAGAGCTTGACGAGGAGCGATTTCAACACTCTAATGTCGCATGCAACTCCTTACCACTTGAAACTGTTGGGAATGTTGAGCAATGGAGACATGTTATAAACGTTTTCAACACACAAATACTAGCCTTAATACTCTAGTACTTGGACTGCCGGGAATGTAAAGCAAAGGCGAAAAAATTTGGACAATTTCGACATTCTAATGCCAGCTGCGTGAGCTTATCCCCTGAACTGCGGGGAATGCTGAAAAAGCGAAACGTTACGATGTTTTCAACATTCTAATGTCAACTGCGATACTTAAGCACCTGAACTTTGGAGAAAGTTGAGTTAAGAAAGGTGCTACAATATTTCCCGACATTCAAACGTCAGCACCTACAATGTAAATAATGTTGAGCGAAGAGAAACTCAACAATGTTTTCAAATTTCTACTGCCTTAACTGCGAGGAATGTCGAGTAAACAAAAAGAGGCGACCAAGGTGTAACCAAGATGCCCCAAAAAGATGCCGCACTCGTCAACATAAAGCAGATCGAGTAGGGGCACACTTGCATAACCTCGCGTCTAAAATTACCTCCTCCTGACGCAGAGCCAAATTCTGAGACATATCATTGCCTCAAAACGGGTCATTCTGATGAGGGCTCACTATTACTGACTACTTCGCGAGTCCTATAGGTGCGGACCATGTGGCATTGTAACTTCTTTTTGTTCTTTTTTTTTCATTTCATAATTTATTTCTAGAGAGAGAGAGAGAGAGAGAGAGAGAGATTTCTCTAAGGTAACGGAACATGAGAGAGAGAGAGAGATTTCTCTAAGGTAATGGAACATGAATGAGAGAGAGAGAGAGAGAGAGAGAGAGAGAGAGAGAGAGAGAGAGAGAGAGAGAGAGAGAGAGAGAGAGAGTCTTCCAGTAAGGCAACGGAATATGCGGTATTATATTTTTTTTATTTCATAATTTTATGCATCCCGCAGAGAGAGAGAGAGAGAGAGAGAGAGAGAGAGAGAGAGAGAGAGAGAGAGAGAGAGATTTCTCTAAGGTAACGGAACATGAGAGAGAGAGAGATTTTCTAAGGTAATGGAACATGAATGAGAGAGAGAGAGAGAGAGAGAGAGAGAGAGAGAGAGAGAGAGAGAGAGAGAGAGTCATGCTTCCAGTAAGGCAACGGAATATGCGGTATTATATTTTTTTTATTTCATAATTTTATGCATCCCGCAGAGAGAGAGAGAGAGAGAGAGCTTCACGATTCTTATAGGTAACGGAACCTGAAGCATTATAATTTGTATTTCATCATTTCATTGTATCCCGCTGAGAGAGAGAGAGAGAGAGAGAGAGAGAGAGAGAGAGAGAGAGAGAGAGAGAGAGAGAGAGAGATTCACGATTCATATAAGTATAAGGTAAGGGAACATGAAGGATTGTCATATTTGTTTTTTCTTAATGTCATCATTTCTTATATCCCGCTGAGAGAGAGAGAGAGAGAGAGAGAGAGAGAGAGAGAGAGAGAGAGAGAGAGAGAGAGAGAGAGAGAGAGAGTAACGGAACATCAGGGACTGCAATTTTTTCATAATTTTTACAGCTGAGAGAGAGAGAGAGAGAGAGAGAGAGAGAGAGAAAGAGAGAGAGAGAGAGAGAGATTCCTATAAGGTAACGGAACATCGGGATTGTAATTTTTTTTATTATTTTATAATTTCTTACATCCCAGAGAGAGAGAGAGAGAGAGAGAGAGAGAGAGAGAGAGAGAGAGAGAGAGAGAGAGAGAGAGAGAGAGAGAGAATGGGTTTGAGGACATTCCATATCATATAAGCGAATAAAGTCATAGGGAGCCAAAATGAAAGAACATAATTAACTGAACTTAGTTGGTCAGAGGCGTTTTCAGAAGTGCAAAGAAAAAAAGTGAAAATGTGAAATAAATAAATGAATGATTAAGACATCAAACAAAATGTTCCAGTTTGGCCAAATAAAAAGCAATAAGGACAATTCACAGAATTACTAAAATGCCACCTACTTTCGGGCATACTGTTTGAAAAGCCCATTGTTGACATTTTTACTTAACGTATATGAATTGTACGGTACTTATTCATTATGTTTATATTCACAATAAGCATTCCAGTATTACACACATAACCCAATGCATACATATGTATACATATACTGTAATCATACTAAGCAATCCAATAATGTACATACAATCCATTACATCTATTCACGTTTACATGCGCTACTCTCAAATCATATTTCTTTTCATTAACATAAAATTATACTTTTCCACTTACGTTAGATAAGAGGAAAACTGCATCACTTATTATAGTTTGTCTTACACGCAAACACAAGCAACCTGAACAGGTCGTGAATTATATGAAGTTGTTCATTAAAACATGAGCAAGTGACAGTCTCCAAACATGTTGCGACTGCTGAACCGAAAGTCATTCATTTTTTGCCGAGATGCACATACTTCAGAAACGCACCTAACATCTGACATTAACCATGTCGGGACCAGCCACTAAATCAGGAGGTTCATTAACCAACAGCGCATGAATATACTTACATTTTAAATTAGCCATGTCAAACCCAACCACTTAAACATGGTGTTTATGCATACGCACACACACACGTGTTCGTATGTATGTATGTGTATATATATATGTTTGTATGTATGTATGTATATGTATGTGTATATATATATATGTATATATATATATATATATATATATATATATATATATATATATATATATATATATATATATATATATATATATATATATATATATATATACAGTATAATATTACCAACTATAAGTTATTTTACCACTACTGTATATGGCTCTGTTAACTTTCCGGTTCTCAACAGCGAAAGGGTTTGGGATGAGGTTGCCAGCCTTAACGATCAGGACCCATCACAATCGAACAACCATCAGGTACAAAAATGAGTCACATCAGAATTACACTCCAATTATCAGGGGACGGACCCAATTCGCCTCCATCATAGCCATAACTGAAAACATTTTTACACACAAAAAAAAAGTATACCTTAGTTTAACCAGACCACTGAGCTGATTAACAGCTCTCTTAGAGAGGGCTGGCCCGAAGGATTAGACATTTTACGTGGCTAAGAACCAATTGGTTACCTAGCAATGGGACCTACAGCTTATTGTGGAATCCGAACCACATTATACCGAGAAATGAATTTCTATCAACAGAAATAAATTCCTCTAATTCTTCATTGGCCGGCCGGAGACTCGAACTCGGGTCTAGAAGAGTGCTAGCCGAGAACTCTATCGACTCGTCCAACGAGGAACTTAGCTGGCAGAAACAGGAAATACATAAACGCCTACCAATTGTGAAAGGAAACTAAACCGTCCAGCGAGGGAAAAGCGTTCCCCTTTAATATGCGATCACTGTGCTTAGGGAACACACAGGAGCAAAAGACTTCCTGATATTTGGAGTAGGAACGGTAGGAACACTAAAGCGCAAAGAGAATTCCTGATTTTCGAATTAAGGGTTTTTGGATTACAAAAGGACATACATCATGGTTTTGAGTTAACGGAGTAACTGTGGGAGGGTAAGCTATACCAAGCGCCTCTTCGACATCAAGGAGATAAAGATACTCTCTACAACAGCCCTAAAAAGATGAATCAGGTAACGGATCCTAAGTACAGGGAGAGAGAGAGAGAGAGAGAGAGAGAGAGAGAGAGAGAGAGAGAGAGAGAGAGAGAGAGAGAGAGAGAGAGAGAGCAAATGGACTTTCACTGGAGCGTCGGAATGAAGAATTGAAATCTATCGCTCTCAACGCGCTATCTTCCTTTAACTTTGACCCAGTAAACGGAAACGCGACTTTTCTAGTGGCCCCACATCCCTCAGGTTATTATGCAGTACACTGCAAATTTACGACCTTGGCCATAAGCAATATAATTCTTATTCCTTTTGGGGACCTTTGCCTCCGGACTTTGGGAATACATTTTCAGTTTTCTGTAAAAGAAAACTACCGAGATGGCTACTTTGTCTGTCCGTCCACGGATCTTAAAAATTCCTGAGGCTAGAGGGCTGGATATTGGCATGTTGATCATCCACCCTCCAATCATCGAACATACCTAATTGCACCCCTCTAACCTCGGTACTTTTTTTATTTTATTTAAGGTTAAAATTAGTCATGACTGTGCGTCTGGCACCGCTATAGATGCCAACAACATATGCCACCACTGGGCTGTGGCTGAAAATTTCATGGGCTGCGGCTGAGAATTTCACGGCCCTTTGCTGAGAGTTTCATACAGCATTATAGGCTGTACAGAAAACTCGAATCTTCGGCGCATTTTTTGCTTGTTTGAATACTGACGACGAAAATCTCCAAACCTTGTAATGTTTTATAAAATGACGATTCAGCATGTCACGAAGAATTTTTATCACAAAGTAAAAATTACACTTTTTTAAATTTTAGCCTTTACGCACTGCTGAATGTAAGGCATATGTGACCGAACCCTGTAACCGGCACTGAGACCAACAAGACAAATCAGGGTTAAAGAAAAAGAAATAATATGTTTAGGGACAAAATTATTCATTTGAATACCGAAGTCGACTGCCTTTCTCAGTGGTACTAGAAGAAACTAATATACTGCGGGTTGCACCTTGATCACCATAGATTATTACTGTTGCTACTATTATTACTATTATCATCATTATTATTATTATCAAATGACGAAAACCTAAAGAATAGCTAAGAAATCTAAGCAGGTCCTCCAAAATTCTCAGTATAGAGTTTAATGAATTCTGACAGAACAACTACCATGGCTTTCATTCTTTATTGTATTATTATGATATTATGAGAAAACATCATCTTCACTATTATCATTAAGATTTTCGTTGCCGTTGTTGGTCCCTTCTCTGTCGCTGTTCCTGTTACTTCCCCAACTTCTAGATGTGTAACTCCACAACTGAACGGTTACGGTTATCAGGAACGCAGTGAATTGCAAGTGAACGTGCATCATTTGGGCAAAATGCCAGTTTTACTGTGTACGTACGTGATATGTATAACATCAAAATGTATACATGACTATTTTCTTACGGAATATTCATGATGCAGTCTTGGGACTCCTTAAAGTAACTAATATCTGCATGACATCAGCCTGAAGACAATAAAATTTCTAAGAGTCAGTCCGCCATGCCTATGCTGAATATAAACTACATCTCAGCCTAAAACATATACCTGAACTTCTAAGCCTCTTTTTACTCTTTTCTTATGCGTTTCTGAATACCTCTGTACTTATTGACGACAATGGTAGGAATGAGCGAAAGAGAAGTATGGAATCTATTTCCTTTCCCTTTTTTTTTTCCAATCAGCCACAAATATATGCATCCCCTCAAACGTCGTCGTTCAAATCAAGGTCGATCTGTGAAATCCTGTACTGCGAGTCAAGTTACTTTCATCTGCTGGACACTCGCGGCTGTGGCCAGGACTTTGATAAAGGGGTTGGATGGGTCATAATTTATCTTTACATGAATCCTGTCATTATTTTCATAGAGCATTACAAATGTTTTGCCTTCGAATATCCAATTACAGTACAACAGCATTTTGATGGATTTTATATTGTGATGTATGTTACACACCTTTACTTCGAATTTTCATTATTCTTATTGCCGTGCTAATAACAGACCCATTATTTTGCATTAACCAAGGTAACATGGTATTTATCAGCCTCTGATACAAAGCCGCCTCCTGCTTATCTGAAATTAGTGCAAACGACGAAACACCCTAATTATCAGGAAGCCCACATGACAATAATCACGTCACGTCACGCCCCGGAACGCTGACCTGAGCGATCCAAAGGAATGCTGTGGTGGGTCAGAGCGAAGAGAACCCAGAACTCTTCGGCGACATTGATCGCTGCTGACGCAATATTTTCTCGTGAAAGACGAAGGGCACCAGGAACTCGCTCACTCTCGCTCTCTCTATCTCTATCTCTCCTCTTCCCAACCCCTCAACCCCCACCCCCGTCTCTGACTCGACCCAAGGAATTTGACGTTCGATAGAAAAGATTTTTAAGTGAAATTTTACTTCTCAAGGATCCCGACATTCAATACAGTACCTTTGCATTACAATTCATCTAAAACAACGACGTTACTTGGTCAATATTTACAAATATTCATCAGATTCCCAGACGGCTTCTTCCACTATTCGGGAACCTCTTCTTGCTTCTGTTTTTCCTCGAATTATAACATTTCATTCCTCAGGAAGCAGGTCTATCGCTACACGCCTTGAGGAACCCAATCCTTCTTGCTTCCTTCCCGGACTACTTTTCCTTGTCTACTTCGGTCCTGAGTTGTACCAGCTTGGAAGAAATGACTTGATTGCATCATGTTTCGCAAGTGCAAGGTACAGTACATGCCGTGTAGTGCGGCTTGTAGTTGCCATATCTACACCGGCGGTCTCTAGCCACTGACGCCGGACCTTGCATAGAAAGAGTTTGCGCTCGTCCGCTGAAATCATTAATCATCTCTTAAAAGTTTTTCAACTCTCGCTTGTGGTTTTTTTTATAGCTGTGCAAAGGTGAGATGTTCTCTCTTTTTCTCTCTCTATCGCTGTGGGTTCACTAGCATTCCCAGATGTCTACCAACGGTATGGTTAATGAAAAATAGGGTAACATTTCTACTACGAAATTGTAAAGATCTGCCTTTCAAACTCAAGACTTTGTGCCAAGAGAGTATGGCCTTAACCACCCCATGAGAATCTTTATTGGGAATAGGCACAGGGCCAAACAGTGCCACGGTCATTATGTTACCAAAACAAGGATCTGAATTTCACACCGTAATCTGAAAAATACTCCCGATTCAACCTCTCTTCTCAGCTGGCAATTCTTATTCTCATCTAAACTGGAAAAATGTATCTACGTGTATCTTGAAACATGGTCATGTGTACACGGCGAGTATTTCCTTTTACTTCATACTGAGTTATCAACAACAAACATTGTTATACTTGCACCTTCTTGAATTTGCAAGTTTGTCACTTTACCAATTCTCGTTCATCTTTAAATTCTCTGAAATTTCTTGTTAATGTAAATCTGGAATGCTTAAGGCTGCCACCATCTTCTGAAATGCTAGCTTTCATTTTTAGTTTTCTGTAAAAGAAAACTATTGAGATGTCTTTGTCTGTCCGTCCGCACTTTTTCTGTCTGACCTTTTTCTGTCCGCCCTCAGATCTGAAAACTACTGAGCCTAGAGGGCTGCAAATTGGTATGTTGATCATCCACCCTCCAATCATCAAATATAGCAAATTGCAGCCCTCTAGCCTTACTAGTTTTTATGTTATTCAAGGTTAAATTTAGCCATGATCGTGCGTCTGGCAACACTATAGGATAGGCCACCACCGAGCCGTGGTTGAAAGCTTCATGGGCCGCGGTTCATACAGCATTATACGCTGTACAGAAAACTCGATTGCGCCTAATAAACCTCGGCGCATTTTTTAATTAAGACCTAAAGCCCACATCTACATCTTGCTCTTCTTAACCTTTGTCTTTGGGAAAGACATGGCAAGGTTAACTTAACTTGCCTGTATGAATTTTCCTTCTTCCAAGTGCTGGTGTGAGTGTGTGCACGAGAGACGTCAATAGACAGCACATGCTTTGGGCTAAGCTTTTCGGTCATAAATGATATCGAGTCAGTGACGCTGAAGACCTTTGGCAATTTCAAGCATAAAAAACTTTTATGTTTTACAGATGGTAAAAATATGAGAACCCATTTAATCCCTGCCTTAACTCCTTCAGAAAATGTTTCTGATCTACTGCTATTCCACGAAGAGACCGGTGGAGGAGACAACCTAATGCTCTTGAATTGCGCCGGCTCATGGAATAGTTTAAAATATAGGAAGGAAGGATGATACAGCCTCGCTTCTAAAAATATTCATTAAAGATTCTGGGAAAACAATTGCCGGGGAAGAACTCCAAAAAAACTGGAAGCAGAGGGAAAGAGGCCATCATCGAGCCAAGCAACTCAAGACTGCAGATTTCCGCAGAGTAAAAAGTGAGAACACTTGGCAGGGATTAGGAGGATACACTTAACGAATGGGTACTGGAACGCTGCCTGGGAATGGCTTGGAAGGTTTAGGTGTTGCCTGAGAGGAAGCAATAATGACAACAGTGGTGTCTACAGACGAGACGAGACGAGACGAGAGTGAAGCTTTCTTGCAATGGAGAGAAAGAGTAACCAGAGAGAATTTCCGGCACTATTCCTGATGCTTTCCAAAATAAAGGAGGAAGCCCACAACCAAACGGATATTAAAGCCCATGAGTATGTCAGGTACCGGTATAAGTGTTATAATGGTAATTTCTGGTAGCCTAAAGTTTCCTCCTTTTTCGCCAAAATTATTATGGCCAATGGTTGAAACATTCTATTCAAGGTTAAATCATGAGTTCCGTTTTGGTTTTTAAAATTTTGAAATTTAAAGATTCACAGTGTGAAATCATAATTATATATATGTGTGTGTGTGGGTGTATACATATACATATATAAATACAAACACATGTGTATGTGTGGGTGTATTTGGGCAAAAGCCCACTATTCCACTGAATACAACTCATATCGACTTTTTCGGCCATATATCAAGAGACCAAAATTAAACGGCACAACAAGTTGCCGCTCCGTGGAAGCTACCTTGGAGAGAGAGAGAGAGAGAGAGAGAGAGAGAGAGAGAGAGAGAGAGAGAGAGAGAGAGAGAGGTGACTCCAGCAAAAGCGGAAAGAGGGTGCCAGAGAGCAGCGGGAGGAGCATGCCTATGCCAGGTTATTTTCCATTAACCCAATTTCAGGAAGGGCGAGTTCCCTTTCTCCCTCTCTCTATCTTTCTCTCCCTACCCTCCAGCCAGAGCTTCTCCCTCTCCCTCTCGCTCTCGCTCTCTTTCTCTCCCTGCCCTCCGGCCAAAGCAACAATGCACTAGTTCCCCCTTAGAGTCAACAGCGGGAGCGGGTCGTCTCGCTACCCTGGACTGGCAAATGAACTTTAAGGATCATCGACCACACAGCCAGAGTCTCTCTCTCTCTCTCTCTCTCTCTCTCTCTCTCTCTCTCTCTCTCTCTCTCTCTCTCTCTCTACAAAATGCAACAGCATACGGGCGTAAACAGAACAAAGTGGAGCATCATTTATAACAGTTACTCAACACAAGACTCCAGTCTGCAAGTTGCATCAACAGGAAAAGCTGGAGAACGGGCAGAGACGCAATTCCTTTCCCTTCGTGCACCCTAAAGACGAGGTCCAGGACCGGCATTGCACTCCCACAGATCTCGCTCCGCCTTGGAGAGGGAAGGGCGGCGTTCTTCGTCAGCGGGAATCATTGAAAGAGCACACGAAGTCATTCTTTTAAAGGGGTTTCCAGGGTTCTCGAGAGAACCCACTCTTTTCCTCCGTCTTTAGCTTTTCTGCGACTCTATCGAAAGGTCTTTTCAGTTCATATATATATATATATATATATATATATATATATATATATATATATATATATATATATATATATATATATATATATATATATATACATATATATATGTGTATATATATATATATTTATATTTATATATATATACTGTATGTATTTCTATGTACATATTTATGTGTATATATATATATATATATATATATATATATATATATATATATATATATATATATATATATAAAGAGTGTATATATATATACATGTGTATATATATATGTATATATATACATATATATCGGCCACAGAGATGAGAGAGAAGGGACATTCGCAACAGAACCAACCAGCTCCGAATTCATCCCAGCTCTCCCACTTTAATTCGCTCTTTCTCGGGAAGGGCAATGACCCCCAGCGTTATCTGCGAGGCAGGAGTCAGGCAAAATAACAGAAAGCGAAGGAGGAACATTCAACCTGAAAAGGATATTTCAACCGCCGTTAGGCTACATTCCAAGCCACGGTCACCATCTCCGCCACTAGAGAGCTTTGACCGTATATATGGCAATTCAATCTGGGTCACCTTTTCACCTACGGTTTTCAGTCCATTTTATCTACTCTGGGTCCACCCGCTGACGGTCTGATCATAAACTTTAAGCTAAAGAGTTTTATCGCCATGAGTGCGGTCAACAAACAGACTGAAACAATTCAATATTCTGTTTCCCGGGCTCCATGCCATAGTTTCCATGGCCACGGGAGCATTACTTGCCAACGGCCCCGGGCATTAATGGGAGAATAGAACAGAACATAGAATAAGACCAAAGGCCAAGCGCTCTAGGACCTATGAGGTCATTCAGCGCTCAAACGGAAATTGACATTAAAAGAGCCAGAAAGATGTAACAGGAGGCAAACTCGCTGTTGCACTATTAAACAATTGTTAGGAGTGTGTGAAAGTAAGATGGAAGAAAGAGACCATGAACGGAGGTATAGTAAACGGAAATTTTTCATGGGAGTCCCCGTGAGAAAAATATCGCCGTCAGTGCACTTCATGAGATGTACTGTAGGCATTACTATCAAATGTTTGCAGCGTCCCTTCGGCCCCTAGCTGCACCATCGTGTCAGCCTCTCGCTTTACTTCCATTCCCGCTTCCTTTCTTCAATCTTGCTGTCCAACCTCTCTAACTATTAAGCCTTATTGTCACTGTGGGGTTTTATTTCCTTTATTTTTTTGATCTCTTCATGCTGCTGTCAAACAACTCCCCCCCACAACTCTTTTTACTGTCTTCGGCGCTAAATGGCCAGAAGAGCCTATCTTCTTGACTTGACAGCCTCAATTTCATAATCATTTCATAGCCTCGGTCGCCCACCGGCTACCCATCCGACCATCAATTTAAGCAAAAGAGTAATATTGAGTGCAGTTAACAATTAGTAAAAAGTGCGCTGAAGTTTCTTCGGCGCAGTCGAGTTTTCTGTACAGCGTATAATACTGTATGAGCCGCGGCCCATGAAACTTTCAGTCACTGCCCGGTGGAGGCCTGTCCTATAGCGCTGCCAGACGCACGATCATGGCTAACTTTAACCTTAAATAAAATAAACACTACTGAGGCTAGGGGGCTGCAATTTGCTATGTTTGGTGACTGGGAGGTGGATGATCAACATACCAATTTGTAGCCCTCTAGCCTCAGTAGTTTTTAAGATCTGAGGGCGGACAGAAAAAGAACGGACGGACAGACAAAGCCGATTCAATCGTTTCTTTTACAGAAAACTAAACTAAAATAACTCCTTATTGTGGTTTTCCGGTCTCAATTACGACAACATATCCCTAGAACTTTTCAACGTCACGGAGCCTATACGCCAACGGCTCTGGGCTTTAATAGGGCTAACACTTCCTAGTACAGACCAAGCTCAGAAGAAATGTACAAACGACGATCTTGGGAGATTGCCTGATTGACTCACTGGCAATTGGAACTTCAAAAGTTCAAGCAAAGAAGCAATGCATTACTACCCTAATACTGATATCCTTAAATTTTAATACATTTTTATCTACTTATCAAATTAATATCTTATTTTTTATTTTTTAATCAAAGATCTCTTCTTTCTGTATTTCCCTTTACCTCCTCTTACTCCTTCCTAATGAACACCTTAATATTCTTTGGAAGCCTCTTGAATTTCAAGTCTATGGCCCCTGTGGGCTTGTTCCATATGAATAATTTTCATCTTCTGAATAATAATAATAATAATAATAATAATAATAATCTGGTAACACAACGAATAGGGATACAGAACAATTGTTAAGAGAGGGTGGATAGCAAGATGGAAGACAGAGAATATGAACGGTGGTACAGGAAAAGGCATGAAAGGGGTTGCAGCTAAGGGCCGAAGGGACGCTTCAAAGAACCTAAGTAATGCTACAGTGTACCACGTGAAGTGCTCTGACGGCAATACCCCACCAAGGGTACATTCTGATAGTTCACATTTGCTTTGCAAATATTTCTGCTCAGCTGACGAGGGGTTCTTCAATATATTCGTACTGGCCTTAAACACCAAAGAACTCGAAAAAAAAACATTTATAAAAGAATTAGTAAATGAAGATACAGTAAAAGCTCGGCCTCATCAATTCTGCTATTTTCGAATCATCAGGTTTAGTATGGGTGTCAAAGGTCAAGCTCAGCAAAAACATGAGATGCGGATTTCCGCACTGGCCGTTTGTGTTGCACGGCGACGTTGAGGACGGCAACAGATCAATTTATGTATATATATATATATATATATATATATATATATATATATATATATATATATATATATATATATATATATATATATATATAACTGAATCACGAAAATATGGAACGTAATGAATATATAAATAAAGACAAAATCCACGAAGGAAACAAAAACACTGGAGTGCTGCGAGGCCTTTCGACTGTCGTCCTTTACTAAGCAGACTGAGTAAAGGGCGACAGTCGAAAGGCCTCGCAGCACTCCAGTGTTTCTCTTTCCTTCGTGGATTTTGTTTTTATTTATATATATATACATATATATAAATAAAGACAAAATCCATGAAGGAAAGAGAAACAATTGAGTGCTGCAAGGCCTTTCGACTCATAGTCCTTTATTTAGCATTCCATTTTTTCTCTTGCCTTCGTGGATTTTGTCTTTATTTATATATTCATCACGTTCCATATTTTCGTGATTCAGTTATACATATATATCTATATCTATATATTTTATATGAAGTAATGCAATGCGTTACCTATGTTGCAGGATGTACAAGAACACAATCCACAATGGAAACACAGAGGAAGACAGCAATTAAATTCGTAACCAAGAAATTGAATATGAGTTAGGAATATAAAATGTCGCAGACTTTGCCCAACAAATCACACATGCGACTCCTGAAAGAGCTTCTAAAACATCAACCAAAAGAAGTAAAACTAAGGTTTATCTTCAGTGCCAAGTCCAGTACAGCTGTCAAACAAATGTCCGTATCTTGCCCGGGCCCAAAGATAACCAAATCAGGAATGGGAGGTAAGATGGGTGTTGAAGTTCGACTATCGAAGATGCGATACACTTGCCACTTAAAAATACAAATTAAAAATAAAAGTTCATGTTCCAAGAGTCGGGAAAAACAGAAGTAGGAAGAGAATTCCAAAGCTTGGAAGCAGAATGAAAAACCAGACGAATAAAGAGGAGCTGACACGTTGATTCTCTGACCCAAGTCAGTCAATTGATAAAGCATAGTGTTTGTCACAGAATGCGAATATTCTCTCTCTCTCTCTCTCTCTCTCTCTCTATCTCTCTCTCTCTCTCTCTCTCTCTCTCTCTCTCTCTCTCTAAGTGACTGTGTCGTGGGCCGTTTACAATTTCTACTGAAAGACGGGACGACCTTAGACAGCAATTTAAGTAGCTTAACGAGACAGCAATTTAAATAACTTAACGAGACAGCAAGTTGAACAACTTAATGAGGCAGCAATTCGAGTCAAGTGTAAAGCATAAGTAATTATGTAGGAGTGAGGAGATCAGAAGCAAGACTTGTACGTAGCTTTAGGCCGTCAACTGCTGGAGGGCCCAAGCAACTTGGTGAGATCAACTGCGAGACACAAGCAAGCAACTCAGCAAAGTAGAAACTTGATGACACCAATCGCAAGGCATGAACGCCCTGACGAAGACCCAACTGGTGGTAAACAAGCAAGCTACAACCCGCCAACAAGCAAGCACGGTTTGTGTCACCCAAAGCAGAGAGAGAGAGAGAGAGAGAGAGAGAGAGAGAGAGAGAGAGAGAGAGAGAGAGAGAGAGAGAGAGAGAGTATGTTTGTCTCCGTGGCATGCAAAACATTCTTTGCTTGTCAAGTCGCCGTATTTCGTGCTGTTAAGGCCATAAATAACCTGGTTGTGGATGGAGGCTCCGACAATGCCACTTTCACTCTGATTCAGGCCATTTGAAAAGAAAAATGAAAGCATTAGGTACATCGACGTTTGCGAACAAGTCTGTCCACAGTGCCATCCTATTGCCGACCAGAATAAAGTCCCGTTTGTTACTTTACCACTAATTACCCTCGAATGTGAGATGCTAAGGAAAATTTGTTACCCAAATGTTTCTACTAGTTAAGGTAAAACAAGGAGATGGGGAAAATTGAAGAGGAAAAAGCTGGAGGGACAATATAGGTTAACTAATATTTCTGAGAGAGAGAGAGAGAGAGAGAGAGAGAGAGAGAGAGAGAGAGAGAGAGAGAGAGAGAGAGAGAGAGAGAGAGAATCACAATTTGTTTTTCAAACATTGATGGACAACATAGATTTCCTAATATTTGAGAGAGAGAGAGAGAGAGAGAGAGAGAGAGAGAGAGAGAGAGAGAGAGAGAGAGAGAGAAAATCACAAACAATTTGTTCTTCAACACATTGTTGGGACAATATAGATTCCCTAATATTTCTGAGAGAGAGAGAGAGAGAGAGAGAGAGAGAGAGAGAGAGAGAGAGAGAGAGAGAGAGAGAGAGAGAGAGAGAGAGCAAATATTCGTTGTCAGTTCCACCACTATTACACATAGCTCGTGATTTCCAACCTTACACTAAGAAAGAAGAGAACACCGAATTTCATGTTCATGACAAAAATGCTGTTCTAAAAATACTTATCAATTTAGGGTTTGATAAGGCTTCAAAGGCTTCAAAAGCTTCATTGTACTGCACACTAAACAACAATTGTTCGTTTGATTTCAAAGGCAAAATGATGCCATTGTTTGACTTCAATTGAAGACAAGCGCCACTTTGTCTTGATGCCTTTGGCTTATAAATTCAGGCTGTATATCCTTGAAATAATGTTTTTTCAGATTTATTTTAAAAATTTGCAATATAACTTTTTAAAATGAAAGGAGATAAAAAGGGATAGCCTCCTGTTATCAGATATTGATGATCAATTTCTGATAAGTATCATGCATTCTGCTCATGAGACATAAACATTACGGTAAACATTACGGTAACACTGTGGATGACTGCTATCAAATTTGGTCTCTAAACAGTACAAGGTGCTGATAGATAAGGAAGAATTGCAAGACAAAACTGCAATTTGTTACAAATACAATAATGGTGAACTTACCTAATAATCATGAATGTTTTACAATACTGCTTCATGTGGAACGCGATTTTCTCGCTAAAATAGTTTCTACAGGTGATTAGAACTAACAAAAGCCCTTGACTTGGAAACCACCTCAGTTTGGAAAGAAACGCAGTCATGCCATTTAAAGCCTAAAGAGACTCAAATTGTCTAAGAACACTGGAACATCTTTTGGAAGGCTCTGTTGTTTTAATATCAGATCTATTAAGTAGCGCTTCTGAGAAGCATCCTCCTAAAAATGGAACTTTTCTCTGGGAATCCTAAACATAATTATTACTAGACATACATTAAGTTATATTACAGTACATTCAAAATAATACAGAAAAATCTACAACAGTCTACGCTCAAACTACTGTATAGGAAATGCATCTACCGGAATTTATCAAGAAAGTTTCGGCCAAAAGATTTTTATCTGAGGTGACTCGACATGAAGGCATGGATGGGTTGTATAGAAGGGGGTGCCTGTGAAATCGGGGAAATGTCAAGATCAACAGAGATCTGTTTTGCTTCCTGCCATGTCAATGGACCGAAGAGACAATCTTTATTATAAAGCAAAGACTAGAGCTGCAATGTGAAGAAATGAAAAGAATATAACTATAACTGACTGTTAACCAGTTATATGATAGGATATATATTTATACTTTTGGATTTTAACAAGGGATCTGAAAATATCAAGAGACAAAATTAGATTGGTGACATGAAGGCAGAGGGTACCAAAACTCTTTGGTACATGACGGTATTATGATATTTACAAGTAAATACAGTAAAGTCAGATGAATTCAAGGTACTGTACCCGTGTCAAGGATTAGCAATGGGCCATTTTTTCTATCAATGGAAAAGGTTTCGAATAAATAACACTGGAAGCTACTGTAAGTAATTCTAGAAATGTTTAACAAATGCAAGAGCCAATAGAGAGGATTAAAAATGTGTGAAGAAACCAAATATTACAGCTTTGGAAAACGAAGCACAGGTGAAGGCACAGTCAGAGAGTAGCCACATGGAGCTAAATATGACAACATCAAAAGTAATACTTTGTATCAAGAGTAACACTTGGTAAGAAAGGACAGAAATAGAGTGTACATCTGTCCAAAGGTAACCTTCATGCTATTGGCTTGAAATTCCATTGAAAGGTCAAAATTCCCAGACAATACAGGTTATCGATTAATTATCTAGAAATCAGCAACATGCGGAACTGGTTAAACGAAATGAGAGACCAAAAAGATTTAAAAAGCAAACTGGTCCTTATCTGCTACAGGTAAAGGAGCAATATTTATGAATTTCAACCCTCTTTCTCCACTGGTTCCACAATGACTAATTAAGGCTGCAAAGCATTTCACGTATCAACCGCACCAGGCTACATTTTTTCTCGTGTATTTTCAAAAATATTTCTCTGCTGTACCTAAGACCAGTTACTACTGTATGGGTTACATAAGAGCATTAAGGCATAGTTCCCATATACTGGTAGTTCCAAACGAGTTTTGTAACTACTACTTTTACAATATATAAAAGCTATTCCTACAAAACATACTAATAATGATGGACAAAATAATACACCCAAATCCTCAAGAGATCATTAACCACCATTTAAATATAATGTTCGTGAAAAACATACATCACTCAGGCATTCCTTTAAATAAATAATTAATGGACGCTAATGTGTCTATTTGCTAGTAAGTGCTGTATTTTTCAGCCCGCATACAGAGCTACAGAGAGAGAGAGAGAGAGAGAGAGAGAGAGAGAGAGAGAGAGAGAGAGAGAGAGAGAGAGAGACTCTTCAAACAAATCATTATATACAACATGCATTAAGAAACGGCAAAGGTTCTACATTCCTTTCTGAACGAAGGCAAATTCGTGCTGCCCACTACGATCAACAAGAGCTCAACCCGCAGCAACTGAAGACAAGAAAGCATTTCAGAACTGCATCGGGACTCGTGTACTCACTCTTTATAAAGGCTGGAGGTGAAGTCAATTGGAATCCTGGAGGTCTACGTAGTGGTGGTAGAAAACGGGAAGAAAATTGTAATTGGCACTGTAAATCACTGCTTAAAAGTCACATGTATCTTGCTAATTGTTCTGGGTCGAGATGAAGTGTCACCTGTTATCTTCTTTCTTTATTTTTTTTTCCTAGGACTCTCTTATAGTCACTTGACTTATCTTGCGGGGCAATTCGACTTTCAAAGCGTCTTGCTGGGGTTCTCAGCTTGGAAAGCTTGTTTCAGACGCGTCCCAAACAACTTCTTCAATTCCCTTGGATGTCTGATATCGGTGATCACCCGAGCAATATATAAAAGGCTGCTTACTAAAGAATCTTAACAGTAACTTGACAGATCGAAAGTCTTGGCTTGAAGAGCCTTTTGCTTCTTAAAGAACATTACTCTGAACAAACGAATTTCACTGGCTTCCTTTCAAACAATTTCGAGTGAAAACAATACAATACAATACAATACACTTGGGCTTTCAAATCCTCTCTCGTCCTTTCCTCTTGTCTCACGAAATCTACGGCGAAATGAAGAGCTGAGATTTTCTCCTTACAATGCTAAGTTCAAAGAATTAATAGGCCTCAGATCTTCCTTCTTCTCATGTCATGCTTGCAGTACTTTCGAACGCAACTTTCCTTAGGTCTACACACCCACTAATATAGATATATATTTATTTATTTATTTATTTATGTAACATATAACTGCCTCTTTCCTCTTGCCTAAATATCACACTCTCTTAAAGCGTATTTCCTCTGGCGTCATATATCTTTTATCTTATACTTTATGTTATATACATATTTATAAAGAGAATTCACCCAAAACCATCGAATGTGTCCGAGAAAGAAACAAATTTCATGTAAGCAACGTGTGTTTCGCAAAATGTACAGTCTGCTTCGCAATCTAATAACACTTCGGTTTTACCTCACGCTGAAGCCCAGTACCTGTCTCTGCCATTCAATACTTGAGTATCTCGAAATCCCGGTAGGAAAATTAACTGTTCTCTTTCTGAGGGGAGCGTGACAGATAGACAGACAGACAGTGTGTCAGAAGGAGGGGACAGAGGAGCAACGGGACAGAAAGAAAATGAAAGAATGGCTTCCGTAGCTTTCTCAAGCAAACAACTCTTCAAAATTCCAGAAAAATTTGGGGGTCCAACAAAATTTCTTTCTCTTCTCTTTCTCTTGACTTTTTTATTCTCTGGTCAGGCCGAAATGGCGTTGTGTGCGCTCTTGCTGTGTGCGTTATAGCCACACTCGAAAAATAACTTGGGGGGGAAGGGTATCAAGCCTTGAATGGGGAACCAATCTATCGCTGCGGGCGTGCAAATAGGAAAGGGAAGAAGAAGAAGAAGGAGGAGGAGGAGAGGGAGAAGAAGAAGAAGAACTCCAGAGCCGAAACACAACGATTGATTGGGAGGACCGACCTCCGAGGCGTCTGGTGGAAGCGACGAACTCAACGAAGAGAGACGGCAGAATATCGAAGAAAATCAAAGTCTCTTCTGCTGGTTGATTCTATTCAGCGGTTATGAGAGAAGCAGCTCAGTGGGTGATACAAGCAATATTGATATATATTTGATACAAACACACACTGGTTTATATATATATCTATTTATATATATGTTACGATAAGAGTCTTACAGTCAAGTCTAACTTACTGGGAGAGAGAGAAATACTTGAATTATTGTATATGAATATCTATATCTGTGGTACGTGCTTGCGGGCAGGTAACGAAGAAAATAGGATGTTTTTTCGCTGGTTTATGGGTTCATATCTCTATCGCGACACATGATGCACGCTGTCTACGGCTGTTTCAGTGAACGGGTAGAGACGAGACGAAGGCTCAACATAGGGCAGCTAGCACCACCATCAGGACTCCACCGCTGCTGCTGCTACGTCTGCTCCTGCTGCCACTGTGACGGGGTGGGGACGCCTACAGGGCTGCCTTCTACGTCTGCGGCAGGTCGAACTGGAGGAGGACGAGGAGGAGGAGGAGGAGGAGGAGGAGGAGGACGAGGAGGAGGAGGAGGAGGGTTTGGGCGATGCTGGGCAGGCGAGACTGCCGCTCCTTGCTGGCCTCAGGTCTCTGCCTGATCCGCTTTTCCGCCTACACCTGCTGGGGAGAGAGAGCACACCTCGTCAATATGGCATTCCCCGCCTTTCAAAGCGACTTCATTCTAATGGATTTCAGACATACTGATAAATATTGAAATGTTTCACAAATGGCATCAAATTACAGGAAAATGGATGTCAAATATTACGGTACCTGTTGGAATAAAGTATTTAAATGATTAATTGACAAAAATGGGATAAAGCCTCCAAATGATGTAATTAAATGGCAAATAAAGGAATTTAAAAGAAATAATTAATAAAGGATATGGAATTTACATAACGGAAGAAAATTAGATTAATAAAAAGATTTTAAAAGCCAAACTTCATAAAATGGATAAAAGATTTTACACAAATATGGACATGATGATAAAGGGGATTAAAAATAAAATATGTAAAGGTGAAAGGGTTCTTAAAAATACAAAGATTGAATAATTTACACAAAACATGAATGACGAATTTTTGGATAACCGCAAAAAATAAAGGATTAAAAACTTCAAAAATCGATAAAAAGAAATCCCGTTATCCATCTTTTTATAAATGGCGGAAACATAATTCAAAGAAAACTAAATGATAAAAGGTATAAAAAATGCATGGGATAAATACAGAATTATCCAAATATAAAGGGAAAAGAATTTGAAGGAGGTATCTATAAAGATATAAATAATAAATCATTTAACAAAACAAAATGCCGCATCATATAAAAGTCCGGAGTTTAAAAAGAAACCATTCAAAATAAAAGGAAAAAATTTTAGAATAACTGATAATTAATGTCTAAGAACTTATCCGATATTGAACAGACAAGGAATAAAAAATATGATAAAAGCGAATAACTGATAATTAATGTTTAAGAACTTAACCGATACTGAATAGACAAGGAATAAAAAACATGATAAAAATACAGGAAAAAGGGACTTAAAAACAAACATAAAATCCAACAGAAGATTTTAAAATACAAATTAATAAAAAGTTTATGATTTTTGTAATAAATTTAAAGTATAAATTATCTAAATAAATAACTAACGGATATAGAACAGTAAGAATATTTAACAATTGTAGGAGAGTTAAAGATACAATAAAGGAGAAAGGATTTCAAAAATGCATCAAATAAATTATTTGCAATACCAAAAATTTAAAATTCCAATCATCATTAAAACTGAAAAAATATTCTACAAAAATAAAAGGCATATAATATATGAACAGATCCTGGGAAGAAGGATAAAAAAAATAAGTGCTACAAAAACATGAGATTAATGTTAATAAAATCAAGATTATCAAATTTCACGATATATATAAATCATCTAAAAAAACACACACACATATAAAGAACTTGAAAACTGCGAACAAAAAAAAATCATCTTAAAAACAGCAGAAGAATAAATAAAAAAAAAGACAACAGGTACAAAAAGGCTTTACAAAGACACACAAACGTCTTTTCAGAGTGTACAATACCGGTGCCCAAAACAGAATGTCCCCATCTCCATCAAGCAAGAAGAGATACATTTCTGGTCGGTAACACCGACGTGACTTGGCATCACAAGAGCTTCGCTATTCAGATAAATTCCTTTAAGAGAAGGTACGTGAATTCAACAATGGAGAAATAACAGCGCTGTTTGAATAACTCGATGGTATTCAACAGAAGTTTGACGGTATCGAGTCAGAATTGTAATATATAGATTAAAATTTAAATTATAAGCAGTCTCTCATAGAGTTCAAAGCTGAGCAGAAGATTATATTTCAATTTACGCACAACTTGTGCGAGTGTGTGTGTGTGTGTGTGTGTGTGTGTCTGTGTGCGAAGAAAAGTATAATCAAGAACATCAATATTGACAAAGAAAAAACCTCAAAAAAAACAAGATATCGTCTTTGGCAAATAACCAGGAAACCGTTATAATCAACTCGAACTTTTTTTAATGAAAAACTCAGTTTGAAAAAAATATGTACCAGAAAAAGCTTTCCATTATTACCATGTTTTTACTACTAACAAATTAACCTAAGAATCGTTCAAAAAATTTCCGCCACTAAGTGCTATCATACATTAGGGCCTCCGTTGAGATGAATGATGGTTGTGCTCATGTTTAGGGACAAAGTCCAGCCACTTTCGTAATACGACCATTCAGGGAATTAATGAAAAATCAAGAACATGACTATTCAGCGCATTAATGAAAAATCAAGAAAAGGACCATTCACGGCATTAATGAAAAATCAAGAATAGGACCATTCACGGCATTTATGAAAAATCAAGAATAGGACCATTCAGGGCATTAATGAAAAATCAAGAAAAGGACCATTCAGGGAATTAATGAAAAATCAAGAATAGGACCATTCAGCGCATTAATGAAAAATCAAGAATAAGACCATTCAGGGCATTAATGAAAAAACAAGAATAGGGCCATTCCGGGTATTAATGAAAAATCAAGAACAGGACCATTCAGGGTATTAATGAAAAATCAACAATAGGACCATTCAGGGCATTAATGAAAAATCAAGAATAGGACCATTCTGCGCATTAATGAAAAATCAAGAAAAGGGCCATTCAGGGCACTAAGGAAAAATAAAGAAAAGGACCATTCAGGGCATTAATGAAAAGTCAGGCATTCATGAAAAATCAAGAACAGGACCATTCAGCGCATTAATGAAAAATCAAGAACAGGACCATTCTGTGCATTAATGAAAAATCAAGAACAGGACCATTCAGGGCATTAATAAAAATCAAGAATAGGATCATTCAGGGCATTAATGAAAAATCAAGTACAGGACCATTCAGGGCATTAATAAAAAATCAAGAATAGGATCATTCAACGCATTAATGAAAAATCAAGAATAGGACATTTCTGAGCATTAATGAAAAATCAAGAACATGACCATTCAGGGCATTAATGAAAAATCAAGAATAGGACCATTCGGGGAATTAATGAAAAATTTAGAACAGGACCATTCAGTGCATTAATGAATAATCAAGTATAGGACCATCCAGGGCATAAATGAAAAATCAAGAATAGGACCATTCAGGGCATTAACGAAAAATCAAGAATAGGACCATTCAGGGCATTAATGAAAAATCAAGAATAGGACCATTCTGCACATTAATGAAAAATCAAGAATGTGACCATTCAGGGCATTAATGAAAAATCACAAACATTCAGCGCAATAATGAAAAATCAAGAATAGGACCAATAAGCGCATTAATGAAAAATAAAGAACAGAACCATTCAGGGAGTTACTGAAAAGTAAAAAACATTCAGCACATTAATGAAAAATCAAGAACATTCAATGCTTTAATGAAAAATCAAGCACATTCAGCACATTAATGAAAAATCAAGAACATTCAGTGCATTAATGAAAAATCAAGAACATTCAGCGCATTAATGAAAAATCAAGAATAGGACCATTCAGGGAATTAATGAAAAATCAAGAACAGGACCATTCAGGGCATTAATGATAAATAAAGAATAGAACCATTCAGGGCATTAATGAATAATCAAGAATAAGACCATTCAGGGAATTAATGAAAAATCAAGAATGGGACCATTCAGGGCACTAATGAAAAATCAAGAACAGGATCATTCAGGGCATTAATAAAAAAATCAAGAATAGAACCATTCAGGGCATTAATGAAAAATCAAGAATAGGACCATTCAGCACATTAATGAAAAATCAAGAATAGGACCATTCAGGGCATTGATAAAAAATCAAGAACAGGAGCATTCAGGGCATTAATGAAAAATCAAGAACAGGACCATTCAGCGCATTAATGAATACTCAAGAATAGGACCATTCAGCGCATTAATGAAAAATGAAGAACACTCTGCACATTAATGGAAAATCAAGAATAGGATCATTCAGCGCATTGAAAAATCAAGAATACGACCATTCAACGCATTACTGAAAAATCAAGAATAGGACCATTTAGCGCATTAATGAAAAATCAAGAATGGGACCATTCGGTGCATTAATGAAAAATCAAGAATAGGACCATTCAGCGCACTAATGAAAAATCACGAACAGGACTGTTCTAATAATATATAATAATGAAAAAAATCAAGAATAGGACCATTCAGCGCTTTAATGAAAAATCAAGAATGGGACCATTCAGGGCATTAATGCAAAATCAAAAATAGGACCATTCAAGGCATTAATGAAAAGTCAAGAATAAGACTATTCAGGACATTAATGAAAAATCAATAATAGGATCATTCAGTGCATTAATGAAATATCAAGAATAGGACCATTCATTGCATTAATGAAAAATTAAGAAAAGGATCATTCAGCGCATTAATGAAATATCAAGAATAGGATCATTCAGGGCATTAATGAAAAATCAAGAATAGGACCATTCAGGGCATTAATGAAAAATCAAGATTAGGGACATTAATCGCATTAATGAAAAATCAACAATAGGACCATTCACGGCATTAATGAAAAAATCAAGAATAGGACCATTCAATGCATTAATGAAAAATCAAGAATAAGTTCCATTCGGGGCATTAATGAAAAATCAAGAACAAGATCATTCAGGGCATTAATGAAAAATCAAGAATAGGACCATTCTGCGCATTAATGAAAAATCAAGAATAGGACCATCCTGCGCATTAATGAAAAATCAAGAATATTATCATTCAGGGCATTCATGAAAAATCAAGAATAGGACCATTCAGGGCATTAATGAAAAATCAAGAATAGGACCATTCAGCGCATTAATGAAAAATCAAGATTAGGAACATTCATCGCATTAATGAAAAATCAAGAATAGGATCATTCAGGGCATTAATGAAAAATCAAGAATAGGATCATTCAGGGCATTAACAAAAAATCAAGAACAGGACCATTCAATGCATTAATGAAAAATCGAGAACAGGATCATTCTGCGCGTTAATGAAAAATCAAGAATTGGACCATTCAATGCATTAATGAAAAATCAAGAACAGGACCATTCAGGGCATTAATGCAAAATCAAGAATGATCATTCAGGGCATTAATGGAAAATCAAGAATAGGGCCATTCAGGGCATTAATGAAAAATCAAGCATAGGACCATTCAGGCATTAATGAAAAATTCAGAATAGGACCATTCAGTGCATTAATGAAAAATCAAGAATGAAAAATCATTCAGTAATGAAAATTAATTCAGGGAAAAATTCAAGAATAGGACCATTCAGGGCATTAATGAAAAATCAAGAATAGGATCATTTAGGGCATTAATGAAAAATCAAGAATAGGATCATTTAGCGCATTAAGAAAAAAAATCTAGAAGACATAGGCTAATTGGGATAGAAGATGGGCGGTGTGAACTATGATAGTTAGAAGTGAATTAAGTTTAAAAATATTAAAGAAAGAAGAGATAAAACTTTGTTCAAATGAAAAGAAAAATTTCAATTCTAGTAGTGAAGAAAGGCACGAAACTGGAGAGATTTGATCGTTTATCAGATCGGTAACTTCAACATCATCACGGAAACTAACAAGAATATGCCGTTCGACTTTCAAAAATATGCAATATTCCCTTGGAAAAGGTGGATTCCATAAAATATAAAGCATTCAATGTTAGATACATTCTCTCAACAACTGAAACTCTGCTGTGTCAATTACGAAAAGTACAAATTAAAAAAATGTAACAAATAAAAATTAAACACGCTTTTATCAAAATGTACTGAAAACTACAAAATAATGCTTTTAGAGACACCAGGATTTTCTTACAATTAACCGTGTCTACAAAAATTACAGAGTGGGCGCCAAACATGAAAGGAAATGCTACAAGAAATAACAAAATATATTTCTTTTCTTGTAGCACTTCTTTCCATGTTTGGCGCCCACGCTTTTATCTTTGTAGACAGGATTAGTTGTAAGAAAATCCTGGTGTCTCGAAAAATTATTTTGTACTTTTTAGTGCATTTTAATAAAAGCGTGTTTTAAAAATCTTTTTCACATTTTCTATTTTATATTTTTTAGTTTTGACAGAAACTGTAACCGATTTATGATTATAAAAAAAAATTGAACGTGATATCCCGACAAACCAAAGAAGGTCTGAAAAATCCGTAGAGTTATTAACGTATTCTACCAAGTCAAAGAAGGTAAGAAAAATCCGAAGAGTTTTACACAAATCCTGAGATACTGGAGGGGTCACTGTAGGGTCACTAGAGGTCACTGCTGACCTACTGATCATGTAAGGTTGTATTGTCACCGGGATTGAGTAACCACGCAAAATTTCAAGTCCATCGGACGAAGGGAACAGGTCGAAAATTGAGTTACAAGATTTGACACAAACAGACAAACAGACGCAGAAGTCATGTTAAATAAAAGCATGTAAAAATACCTCTCTAGCTACACAGATGCTTCATACCTCCACACAAAGCTATAAATAACATGTCAACAACTTCCCGAAAAAGCTGTTGTGCCATTTACACCTCTCTTCCCACTCGATCGTTTTTCTTGGACACCAAACCTTAAAAGCATGGTGGTACACCAACAAGACCACTTTGCAACTCAAGATGTGGCTGCCACCACAGTGCAATGTTGGAGAATTTTTCTTAAAATTCTCCATATTTGCATAGCTTACCCAGTCCTGTTCCACATCCTGCAAATACTCGTATGTTTCCTGACTTCTACACTAACAATGAAACTCAAGCCATTCTTCTCCAGTGTGACAACTGCAAAATTGTTTTTCTTCCTTTAAGGGGCCTCTCACTCTTATTTATCAATGTATGTAATTATAGCCACCCCTATTCTTGGAACTGCTAACAATGAAACTGATAATGCAACAACAAAGGTTTCTTTCACACTAGAACCATCACATAAATTTCTAAGGTCTTACGAGGTTGACGAATTATGGTTATTTTTACTAAAAAAAAATAAATAAACCATGAAAAACTCATATCAACTTTATCCTATGAGAATTAGAAATCCAGCAACCATGAAATATTAAATGACTACAGCGTTTTTTTTTATTTCTTTACAAGGAAGTCAAATCAGAAAATTTTATCTATTCAGTTATCTTTTTTCTCTCCGAGTTTGTCGTCCCTTTAACAGCAGCTTCCCACTTCTAACCCCCGCCCCAACACGTCCCGCCCCTGCTTTACTAGGCATATATAAGATTACACTTCATAAAATTCATTGGTCTTTTCCCGTTTCGTCCATTTTAAACACGGCACTTCATTTCCGTTAGAACGGCTAGCTCAGAAAAAACTTGGTAAAATCATAAACATTCCCATAATAAGAATAATGATTCCATGTTTCAGTTTTATTACCCTTGCTCATTATTATTATTATTATTATTATTATTATTATTATTATTATTAATCGATTATACTGAATTTCATATTTTTCCTAGTTATCGAGCTCACACCAATTTCCGAGTAAGACATTTTTCAGCAACCTCTTTTTTTTTTTTTTTTTTTTTTTTTTTTTCACTGGCTGTACGAATGTGAAAATAATAACGGGAGTGTTATTACTGTCGGTATTCTTATCACCAATATCCTTGCAGTTTTTGTTACCTCTGCTGACTTCAACGCAGAGCACAGAGACTGGCTCGGTTCGGGTGGTATTTGAACTGAACTGAATATAAAGCAAGAGACTGGCTCGGTTCGGGTGGTATTTGAACTGAACTGAATATAAAGTTTAGGCCAAAGGCCAAGCACTGGGGCGTAGAGGTCATTCAGCGCTGGAAAGGAAATTTAGAGTAGGTAGTTCTGAAAGGTGTAACAGGAGGAAAACCCCCAGGATGCACAATGAAATCATTGAAGAGAGGGGTGGGGTGGGCTGGCCCGAAGAATTAGATTTATTTTACGTGGCTAAGAACCAATTGCTTACCTGGCAACGGGACCTACTGCTTATTGTGGAATCCGAACCACATTATAACGAGAAATTAATTTCTATCACCAGAAATAAATTCCTCTAATTCTTCATTGGCCGGTCGGAGAATCGAACGCAGGACCAGCAGAGTGCTAGCCGAGAAAGATACCCACCCGTCCAATGAGGAACTCGCGTAGTGGAATACACTCTAGCAAATGTGTCAGCAACAGTCAAAGCCTACGTCTACAAGTTGGCGCTGTGACCGCGGAATGATAGAAATAGAATTCGTACATCACTTATAAGAAAAAATTGAGACTGAAACCAAGTGCTGGGTGATAAACAGAACGTTTTTGTACATCATAAAACGTCTGGAATTGATGTTTAGCACCTTCTAATCAAGACACTGAGTTCATTTATTCCACGGGAAAACTGCAATAATCCGCACTAATGTTCACTCTTCGCTTAATGATGCACGAAGACGCGCAAATGATCATAATCATATATATAATGGCTCTTAGATAAACGATGGAATTTTGCTGGAAAGTTCCTGGGAAATAAATTTTATATTTTGTAAATGAGGAGACGAGGAGACAAAAATAACAGTAATGTGAACACAAAAGGATAAGAGATCACTAGGCCTCACAATTCGTGAACCAAGTTGAAAAACGTTGTCTTTTGATCTAGTAAATGAATCTCTCTCTCTCTCTCTCTCTCTCTCTCTCTCTCTCTCTCTCTCTCTCTCTCTCTCTCTCTCTCTCTCTCTCTCTGAGAAGTTGCTCATTCCACTTGCTCATGCATATACAATGACCAGATACCTTTGACGTGTGGCATCTATATTACCAATTAATCAACAATAATAAGATGATTAGAGAGAGAGAAGAGAGAGAGAGAGAGAGAGAGAAGCCTCGAAGCATTAGTCAGAACGGGATAAGAATGTGCAAACTATTCTTTTAATGGACTTGCCAAGAAACCGTTATTTGTTAAAGAATGTTAGGATCAGATTAATGTTTAAAGTTAAACAAATTAGAGGCTAATTACCTCCGGTTACCAGCAAGGTCGGTAATCTTAAGTAAACCAAATGAAAAGCTAAAATAAACTCCGCCAGGTGAGTCACACCAGGTATTCTCAGAACTGTATTTCCTCTGGAGTCAGAAAAAAACCGGATGTTGCAGTAATCCCTCTCTCAAGTGATGCAGGAAAAACCAGGGAAGGCAGAGATTTCCACAGCCTGTAGTGTGTAGCATGAAAGATTGAGCAAAAGGTTGAACTTTCGTGTCTGTTATCAAAGTTGGTAAAATGACACTGAAAATTTAATTTGAAAAGAAATGCAACTCTCAAACACGATAATAATACATCTTGTTTCACTACAAAAATTATGAAATAAACTCAGAAATAAAAAGCTTTGTCGCACATCAGAACTTCCAACCGATGGAGTTAACTGCAGTTTATGCGTCTTGAGCGGCGCACCGCTGCGTTCCTTTCTGTCTTTCACTTTTCATCTGCTCCCTTTTACCTTTTCGCCATATAATAAGCAAAATAATAATATATAAAAATGATGATGATGATTATGATGTTATTACTTTACTTTTTCGCCATATATATGTAATAATAATAATTATTATTATTATTATTATTATTATTATTATTATTATTATTATTATTATTATTATTATTAAAACCAACAAAACAAGGGAACGCTTATCTACCGTTTTTTTCTGGGACAGCGCTCGAACTTTAAACAAACTATTATAAAATTTATTGCATAAGGTCAATACATGAAAAAACGAAGATCGTTAAATAACTCAAGCACATCCACTGGCCAAATGCAACGTCGTATCTCCACGGGGCGAGGAATACTGGTCAATTCTTCAAGGAGGGTCACGGACGCAAGAAACATCACCGGGGAAACGGAGGGAGCTTATTGACTGAAGAGGAAGCCTCACGTTATTTATAGACGACCTGATAGCATCAGCTCACGACCAGAGGAAGCCAAGGCCAATGAGAATCAAGTTCATCACAAGACACAAAGCCCTCAAGTCAACAAACGTTAAGTAAACACCAAATTCACTTCCTGTCGTCTTACAAAGCAAAAATCAACAAAAACTTAGTAAACAACGCCAAAGAAATTCCCGTTCATTACAACTTGCAAAGCCGGAGAGTAAACAACTGGAAGAAGACGTCCCGCAAGATAAGTGCAGTTCATTACGTATCACAAAAGCAGAGAGAAAACAACTGGAAGTTAACTTCGCCCCTAAAAAAATAAAAAAAAAAAACAAGTTCATTACTCATCCTTTAAACTGTTTACATCCGTTTACTCATTAACCTGTGGCCAAATTTAATGGCTTTGCGTAATTAGGATTTATGCGTAATTAGGATTACTGACATTTTCTTATTTTGGAAGGAGATTAAATTTCGCATTGCTATGACATCAGAAATTCTACTTAGGTTAAAATGCCTGCTTTTGTTAGTGCCAAACTTCTGATCATTTTATTACTGCTCGCATTTTTCGCAACATCTGTAAAGTATATTTCAATGTCAGATATCATAAACCTCAAAAATCGAAACCTAAAATCAACTAAAAATCATAAAAAATTTTTTCATTACTTATATTTATTACTTTGCCATTTAGTTAGTCTGTTCATATTTTCTTTATAAAACGTATTGGAAGAGATATCTGAGAATATGGAATGACAAGTGGCCGGCCTAAAAAGACAAGAAAAATTCAACTCATCTAACTTTTACAAGATTCACAACCTAGGCATCCATAATTCTTTTCTGGATAATCCTGAGCAGAAAAAACCAAGCAAGTGATAAAACAAGGAGGCTAAAATCAAACATTATATTAAAGGACTTCTCAAAACTCAAAGTGAAACCTTGAGATGAAAACACTGGACTGAAAAAATCAACTTAAGGGAGTAAGGAGTCAATGGCTATGGACAAAGTTCTGATATAACTTCCGTCACGGGATGTGAGTTCAGCGTCTTAAACTAAGTGGTAGATGTGCTAGTTTCTTCACGTGATCACAATACCTTGAAAAGTAACGTCAAGGTACCTTTTAAAGAACTGTGGGGTTGACGTATCTACCTAAAAGCCATAACCTTGGTGATTTAGGACAATAACAAAACCGCCACTCTGGCAGCTACTTGGGGCCAACACAGCGCGATTTCTGGAACACACGACAGATGAATCACTCAAGATCTCCACAGTTACGAGGAGGAACTTGACACAAACAGCTTACTCACTCTGAACATAAAAGGCAAAGTTGCAGGATCTGCAAGTGCCTATACAGACTTATTTTGTCGCCTCCATGTAGGGATTCGTAAACTTGCAAACCAAACTTGAGGAATCAGCACCATAAACCCATTGCAACAGCACTCTAGGCTGAAAATCGAAGATCATCGGGAGCTTCGGTGACGAAAAAGACAAACACTAATGCATAAAGCCCACCGACCAAACACAACACCCCGCTGTCGCCATGACATAGGCTAACAGTTTGCAGAACAGCTTGTTTATCAGCTACAAAAGCCCGATAAAACAAAGGCTTCAACCTTTGTAAATTAGTTGAAAAGAAAAAGAATCCAACATGCATACTAAACTACCGCTACCAACTACGTCATGAGGCCTAATATAAATGTAACGCTTCCATCAATTTCATGGTTCATAAACTAAGCAGAACCTTGAAGTTTGCAGGAAAAACCCTCTGAGTTAAAACCAAACGGAGACATCAAGACAGCAAGCAGAACCACAGCATCTCGCTCAAAATAAATGCTCAAACCTAAACGAGATCAATTCCCTAATCTAAACGTGACTGAAATAATTGACATAGCCTTTGGTGGCTAAATATGGGAAACTAACTTTGCTCGAAACCATAAGACGCCTCACATAAATACTTCAGGCACACACACACACACACACACAAGACCTACCAAGCCCCATCAAACAACCTCTCAGAGAAATTGCAATATTTTCATGGTCGCCAAATGTTTCCGTAAGCCATTCGGGGATTTCTAGAATAAGAACTACTCTCAAAAGGTCAAAAGTGCAGTTGAATCCCCGGGCAACAAGACAACAATGCGTTGCTATTGTGCAAAAACATCACCACCAGCACACTAAAGCTTATGTTCCACATCGGACAAACATCAACAGGTGGTAAATGGCTATTATTAGTTGACAATACTCTTAATAAAAACAAATTGCTGGATAGATAACATACTGACGATGCACGGCCATATACGGGCAAAAAACACACACAGCACTTTGAAATATACTCATGCATATTTGATTTTTTTTTTTATTTTGAATGCCAAGGCCGAAGGGACGAACACCTTATGCTCTTACTTAGCTCAAGCTTGAAGTTTAAGAAAGATTTTAAGTTGTTAAACACGGAAACAGGAAAAGAATGCCAAAGCTTGACACGACGCGACGATGTATGACAACAAACATAGCAATCTGAGGTTGACTGATTGCAGAAGGCAACAGAGTGAGACGAACAGAATG
>NC_089753.1:56386908-56464408 GCF_040412425.1 Macrobrachium rosenbergii
AGGTACAATAATAAGACCGGAAGGGTTCGCAGCTAGGGGCCGAAGGGACGCTGCATAGAACCTTAAGTAATGCCTACAGTGCACCGTGTGAGGTGAACTGACGGCACACTACCCACTACGGGATAATATCCTTTATACAACGATGCTCTGTGTCAAGTTTGTTAGAAAATTATCCAGTGGTTCGCGGTAAGAAGTATGAAATGTGAAAAGTATGCGCCGAACAAACGTCCTGAGTCCACACATACTAACAGACAGACACACGCTGGACAAACTTTGATCAGAAAAGCTCACTCAAGTTTCAGGTGAGCTAACCGAGCTTCCAACTCAGATGAGTTAAAAACATTTTAAAATGAAGGTAAATACTGAATGTGGCATCCTCTGAAAAGGCGACAAGTGCATCAGTATCACCCTCGACCATGCTGACTCGATGGATACTGTAACAGTTGCACAAGTCAGCCAGTTTGGACTGCGGAGTTCAAGTGCAAACAGAAAAGTGAATAGCACAGAATGTACATGAATATAGCATATGAGGGTATGTGGGACTGGACTCTCAGTAGGAGGCAGCATCTGATATGTGTTGATTCCACAGTTTGACGAAAAAACAATTTTTTTTAACCAAAGTGAACCAATTTCGAAAATGAACCCTTTTTGGAGAAAATACAACGTCGTCATGAGCTTGGTTAGCATTTAGTATTAACTATCGTGTGTGTGTGTGTGTGTGTGTGTGTGTGTGTGTGTGTGTGTGTGTGTGTGTGTGTGTGTGTGTGTGTGTGAGAGAGAGAGAGAGAGAGAGAGAGAGAGAGAGAGAGAGAGAGAGAGAGAGAGAGAGAGGCAACCACTCCCAAACTGGTTTAGTTACAGGGAACTCTAATCTCTTAAGTGGTCTGGCAGTGATTTAAATGCATTCTAAATATACACTCAGGCCCTCATAGACACGCCTGCATACAAACACAAAGTGTATGAATAGGACCTAAACACCCATACATATACAACATATATATATATATATATATATATATATATATATATATATATATATATATATATATATATATATAAATAATACATAGATAAATATATATAATATAGACGTATGTCTATATATATAAAGACATATATACAGTATATATATATATATATATATATATATATATATATATATATATATATATATATATATATATATATATATATATATAGAGAGAGAGAGAGAGAGAGAGAGAGAGAGAGAGAGAGAGAGAGAGAGAGAGAGAGAGAGAGAGATATTTTATATACTGTACATACAAATACGTGTTTGATACATAAGTTTCCTGTTAAGCGAATATTACCATAAATAAACGTTTAAAAATATTAATTCGGAAGAATTTCCAAGTTGCACTTTTTGCTCCCTTTAAGAGCTCGCCCATAAATGGTAATTCACCAGTCATAAAAAATAATGAAAACACGTACTTTCAACTGAGAGAGAGAGAGAGAGAGAGAGAGAGAGAGAGAGAGAGAGAGAGAGAGAGAGAGAGAGAGATTTTCACTTAACTGGTCAAGAATTCAATGTTTAGCTGAAAACAATTCCATGCTGAGCAAAAATATTAAAAAAATCAATATAATATACATATATATATGAATATTTATTACACAATATATATATAATTATATAGTATATATATAAATTATATATATATATATATATATATATATATATATATATATATATATATATATATATACATATATAATATAATACATATAATTCCAGACTCCATCGTGTGTGGTCTGTTCCCAACCAGGTTGGAGATTTTTTGCAGTGACAATGGCCAGCAGCGAAAATATGGTTTAACTCCTTTTAATTTATTACTACTAGCCTAAGCCGGTTATCCCATACCTCTTGCCATTTATTTTACAAAATGGGAGGCTTTATCGAAGCCGGCCAGTCTTCAACAGCTTGAATAACTGTTCCAGTCTTTTGGTCTTGGATTCCTTTGCTGAAAGTGGCGACAGGTAAGGTTCAATCAGTCAAGCAATCCTTTGTTGCAGTCTTGCATGTTTATGTTTTTCACGCGTGAGCTTAATTCTATAAACTGGTTTTTTTACATTTTTTGCTGGGCATAAGCACTGTTTTCAGCTAAACATTGAATTCTTGACCAGTTAATCGTTCTTAATTTAGTGAAAATCTCAATCAATCTCTCTCTCTCTCTCTCTCTCTCTCTCTCTCTCTCTCTCTCTCTCTCTCTCTCTCTCTCTCTCTCTCAGCTGAAAGTACTTGATTTCATTATTTTTTATGACTGGAGAATTACTATTGATGGGCGAGCTCTTTAAGGGCGCAAAAAGTTTCTTGGAAATTCTTCCGAATTAATATTTTTAAATGTTTATTTATGGTAAGATTCGCTTAACAGGGAACCTATGTATCAAACATGTATTTTTATGTACAAGTCTTAGACCTATCTGGCTTGCTACATCCCCATCTTGAGAGATGGGCTGTCAATCACTATTTATTTAGTGCCGATTGCCTCCCTATCACAACAGAATAAACGGGTGACGAGACAAATCATTAAAAAGACACTGGACAACTGCATTAAGAGGGTTTTTTTTCCAGTACATCTCAGTAAGGTCTCTTAAAAATTACAACAAAAACTTCCTTTAGATTTTTAATAAATTATCAAAATGAGTCCCAACTTGCTCCTGTACACCAGTCAACAACTGGATGCCACTGCTGACATCGCTCCTGAAGTCTTCCTGGAACATTCACATCAACCTACCTTGTAGAGCCGGTTGAAATCGGCCCACGGTTTCAAATCTTCAAATCGGCGCAGGGTGCAGGAGACTTTTCAAATCAGCCTAGGTTATATACCCTTTTCATATTAGCCAAGGATGTAGGGACCTTTTCATTATGACAAAGGTTGCACCTTTTCTTATTAGCCAAGGTTGTCTGACCCTTTTCATAAAAAAACCAGGTTGCAGGAACCATTTCATGTTGGCCCAAAATGCTTTCATATCTAAGTTGTTTTTCAAATTAGTCTAGGTTGTGAGAAGCCTGGAAATTGTTCAAGACTATAGGATATGAATCTTTTAGAATTAGCCTAGTTTGCAAAGCCTTCTCAACTTAGCTCACGTAGACTTTCCAAATAAGGCTGTACTGGAACCATTTCAGAATAGCCCATGATCGGGTAATCTTTTAAAATTACCCCAGATTGTAGAGCCTTTTCAAATTAGCCAGTGTCAAATTTTTCAAATGATTCCAAGATCCAGGACCCTTTACACTTTAGTCCAAGATGTTAAGAGCCTTTGAATGTTAGCTCATTTCCTCAGTGTTTTCGAATTACCCTAGAGTGTAGGAGCCTTTTTCTTATTTGACGAGATTATAAAAAGGCCTTTTCAAACAAGCTCATATTGTAAACGACTTCCTATTAGCCTTGAAAGTAGCAGCTTTTTTTAGTTTCTGTAAAAGAAAACTATTGAGATAGCTATTTGTCTGTCCGTCCGCACTTTTTCTGTCCGCCCTCGGATCTTAAAAACTACTGAGGCTAGAGGGCTGCAAATTGGTATGTTGATCATCCACCCTCCCACCACCAAACATATCAAATTGTCTCAGTAGTTTTTATTTTATTTAAGGTTAAAGTTAGCCATGATCGTGCGTCTGGCACGTATAGCAGGCCACCACCGGGCCGCGGCTGAGAGTCTCATGGGCTGTGGCTAAGAGTTTCATACAGCACTATACGCTTTACAGAAAACTCGATTACGCCGAAGTTTCTTCAGCGCATTTTTTACTTGTTTTAGCAGCCCATGCTGAAAGGAGCCGTTGTAAATTAGTCCCGGCTGTAAGAGCCCACTCAAGTGATTTCATTTTATGGATGTCTTTTTCAAGTGAATCTGCTATCGAGTCTTTTCAAATCCGTTCACTAGTACAAATCTTTTAAAAATTAAACTATCTTTTAGAGAATTTTTAAAATTAGCCTTTCGTACGGCTATTTCAAATGAACCTATGTTGCAGGACTTTTCACATGTGTGTGTAGAGGTCTTTTCACGTACGCCAAGGTTTTTTAACCTTTTCACATTAACCAAGCCTGTACAGCCTTTTAAAATGAACCCATATCATCCGGTATTTTCCATTCAACCCAAGAGACGAGAGCCTTTTCATACTGGCCCAAGAAGCAGGAGCCTTTCCAGAGCAGTCCACGTTGCAAAGGCCTTTCAGATTAGTCCAAGGTGCAGAAGTCTTTTCATAAAAGCCCAGGTAGTAAAGGCCTTTTCTAACCAGCCAAGTTGCAGAAGCCTTTCCATATTATCCCAGGTTGTATAAACCTTTCCATAAAAGCCAAGGTTATGGGAGCCTTTTCAAATTTTATTACATTTGTGTCATAAAACAAAAAAGCAGCCCAGTATCTAAGAGGAAACGGCATTCCTCCAACTGATGTTACTAGAACTTAACAGAGTAGGGGTTAATAAATACTTTGCTAATAAGTAGGCTGGATGGTGTAAATATTCAGCAAGAACCTGTTTCAATGAGAACTGGTATGACGGTTACTCGACACAATATTGTTATAAAAAATAATAATAGTTGATACCGTAAGTTATAAACTCCGTGCACTCTACGCAAGAAGCAGTCTAAACTTTACTTTTTGTTCACAGAGGTTATTGAATATGTGAAATTGTATTACAGGTATGAAAATACAAACAGGCCTCACTATGTTACAGAACAGAAAAAGGCAGCAAAATCAAATTTCCCAAATGGTCGGCAGAGGCTCTCATGCAGCATTCAGACACGAGTTCAACTATAAAAAGTTCTTGGTTAGTGAGAATGGGAAAAATAAATAAATAGCGCGGAAAATTATAAGCGTCTAAATAAATCACAAAAATTCTAGTTTCGATCGTCAGAATGAGTCAGTAAAGTTATATTCAAAATGTACTATTTTAGATAAAGGAGATGTATGCAACGGAAATGAAAAAATATACAAGTTCTAGACATGATTACCAAGAGGTGGTAAGTCGATGTATCTATCTTCTAACGCTATATCAGTGGTTAACAACCTCCAGACATGACTGAATACTATCAACAAATTCTGACCTTCACATTCACAAGTCTGCCTATGACTCCCAACCACTTTCACTACTAAATGTTCTCAGATTTACTACTGAAGTACTGAAGTCGTTAACTGCAATAAACAAATCTCCCCGTATTGGGGTAGTGCCGTCAGTGCACCTCACAGGGTGCACTGTAGGCATTACTAAAGGTTCTATGCAGCGTTCCTTCGACCCCCAGCTACAACCCCTCTCCTTCCTTTTACTGTACCTCCATTCATGTTATCTTTCTTCTATCTTGCTATCCACCCTCTCCTAACAATTATTTCCAAATGCAGCAGCGAGGTTTTCCTCCTGTTACATCTTTCAAACCTACCTACTCTCAATTTCCTTTCCAGCGCTGAATGACCTCATAGGTCCCAGTGCTTGGCCTTTGGCCTAAAACTCTACATTCCATTCCACTCCAATAAACAAATCTAATCCAGTAGGCAAACCACGATTTCTAGATCTGAGTCTAAACCACGATTTCTAGATCTGAGTCTAACTTACTTCATTCTCCCCTGAAAAACTGGATCTTTGAATCAATTTTAAATATCTCTCTCTCTCTCTCTCTCTCTCTCTCTCTCTCTCTCTCTCTCTCTCTCTCTCTCTCTTATCTTTCAGTCAATTATCTAATCTTACTACAGTCTTTTATAAAAGGTAATCCTAAAGATGTCTTCAAGCTATTTATCTTTACGCGTTTGTGCATTGAACCCAGTTTCTAAGCACTAATGTTCACGCTAAATCGCTACAGCATTCAAAAGGCAAGTGCCCTCCTTCAAACAGTATGCGCGCGCGAGCGCCCTCACATGAAGCCAGCGCACGTGCAGATGTTCAGGTATCTATTTTCAGTCACTACTTTTCCCTGCCCTTGAAAATGTTGCTCCACGAAAGGTCTTCGAGCGCACAAATGCGCCCTAACCTACACTAACAATCAATAGCTACACTTTTTTCTTCTGCTTTCTCTTTCTATCTACTTCATAACTGCGGGGCTGCACACAAACATACTCCGTTTCCACCTGGTGTGACTAAGTAACAATGCAATGTTTTGTGCGTGTGTATATATATATGTACTGTATGTATGTATTGTATATATATACAGTATATATACATATAATACATATATATATATATTTATGTATAATATATATATATGTATGTATGTATGTATGTATGTATGTATGTGTATATATATATATATATATATATAATATGTTTTTATATATAAATATACAAATATATATAGTATATAATATATAAATATCAAATAAGGCTTAGAACAAATAACAAATGACTGAAGTTTTCACAGACTACCGATATATTTTTCTCTCTTAGAAATGTTATACACCACAAAGAAAACGAGCCACCTATTGATTCACTATTACAAAACAATGGCTAAAAAACTCTGACTTGAATAACCAGACCACAACACAGACTCCAACCCCCAACCACAACCCCCAACCCACTCCTACCAATGATAACGAGGAGGCTTCACCAGGGGGGATCTCATAATACTGGGACAATGCACAACCCTTCACATAAGCTGTTGAACGGTGGAATACCTCCTCCTCCTCCCCCTCCTCTCAGGCGGAACCGAAACACCTGTCAGCCACCTCTTCCCAGTTTATTCAAGCGGGTTTTACAGATTTAAGTTTCCTAGACTCTTATAGTTTTCCATCCACTTAAGGGAGAGATATATTCCCCTTCATGGCCAACAGCCTCTTCAGTCTTTCTCTCCATGCCTTTTTCTTCACGCCTGGGCAAGATACGGGCATTTTGTTGTCCCTTCCACTCGGGATGAAAAAACATTAGTCCTTAAATTTGTTCAATAAAGAGTCCAAAGGCCAGAAAAAGTCATTTTCCTATGAAGAAGAAAAATGGAAATGAAAAAAGAAAAGTTTCGTCCAAGAAAGTAATAGGCGAACGCTTGAATCAGAAGGAGGCTTTCGCAGTCCCTGAGGCTTGTGCCATCACGAGACAAAAACACCTGATACGAAGGTGCAACGGCTGCGGTTGAGAGGGGGAGGTGGGGAGGGGGGGTCATCTGATGATTGGCTTCACCCCACGGGGGGAAAGTTTATCTCATCGAGATCTTCCCGTTTTTTAATCATGATATGATCGTGTACATTCTGAGGGCCCACTGATTAGTCACGTGCCTGCCTGGCGGCCCCCCACGTCCCCCCCTCTCTCTCTCTCTCTCAAGAAATACCTAATTCACTGCTTAGGGTTAATGAAATTATGTCGAATTTTCAAGAAAACTAGCCCAATTCGTTCCTTTCTCCTCCCTGTACAAGATTCGAGCGCGAGTTCCTTGCACCACGAGAATCAGAGAGAGAGAGAGAGAGAGAGAGAGAGAGAGAGAGAGAGAGAGAGAGAGAGAGAGAGAGAGAGAAGCAACAAGCAAGAAACACTGATTGTGATCCAATGACCCACAGTCTGCTTCCAGAGTTCGTTGGCTCTACTGTCTCGACAAACCTGCTCTTGCTAAATATCAAGGGCCTCCTGAGCCATCGACATCGAGAAAGCTGGTAAAAAAAGTCATCTGACGTCATCTGGAAAAAAAAGGCGGGGGGGGGATGGGAGGGAGTGGGGGCAGAATTCCACCGCCGATGAGAAAACTTGAAAGAAAAATTATCTTACGGGAACTAAAAAAAAGACCACACATACATACAGGCCCTACAGAGGTAACGAGAAAGTTTAAAAGCGAAGTAAAAAATTATATAAAAACTAAACAAAAAAAGGACGTTTAAGATCACACAAGAATCAGGTGAAAAAAAATCGGATGTGTTCAAATATAAATGGATAAAAATGACAGAAATTGTACCAAGAAACTTAAAATAACACTCACACAAAATAAAATTAATTCATATATGTACACCTTAAACAAACTTAGAAACAGAGCTTGCAAATATTAAACTGGAACAAACCCTAGTTAGAAACTCAATACCATTGAACGTAACGTTCAACAATCAAGTCAAATCTAATAGTAAACACCGTCCAGCAAAGTCACTGACATAACTCTTCACTTTTGTTTTGTGGAACAAAATTCGCTATGAAAAGATAAACCTTTCATTTCAAACTTCCTTTGCATGAAGACACAATAAACAACAACAACAACAAAAAATCTAAAACCAGCTGTCTACCCTTCTCAAACATTAAAATGAATTTTCGAATACTCTTTATCACTACAGGAGATAAACTTTTAACGGAGAGAATAAAAACCACAGCAAAATGCATTTCCATTTACTTGAAACCTTTCCCGACGAGGAAGTCAGCGCATGAAACTGCAAATCACCCTCCCGTCCGAGCAACACCTGTCGTTGGTTTGCGATCGAAGAACAAACAACATTAACCACCGAACACCACATCTCGCACAAAGCTCCAAGAAGTGAAATCCACTTTATAGAATCAAGAAGGTGAGGCTCCGTCAACCACCTTCGAACGATTACCAATCTTCTCGATATACAGTAGAGGCATTTCGCAGTTAGCTAGACTTTTCCATAACAATCGTCAAGTTTTCACAAACATTGGGAACAGAATATACAACTGGGGCCGAATCAGGGGCGTCATTTAGGGGCTGGGGGGGCAACTGCCCCCAAGACTCAAGTTGTCCCCCCCCAGCCTCAACTTGCCCCCTCACCCCCCAAATGCCCCTAGCTACCAGTGATGATGAGATAAATAAACAGTAGTGGGAGTATATAATTTTTGCTGAAATACCTTGCTCATGTGGCTTCAAAAAGCACATAAAATAGTTCAAAAAAAAAAAAAAAAAACTGATTAGGCTCGCTTCGCTCGCCAAGCCGTCTTTGCCCCAACCAACAAAAATCTGAAATGACGCCCCTGGGCCGAATTCCAAGCGCTGGGACCTATGAGAGCAAGTGGTTTGCCAGGTGTAACAGGAAAGAAACCTAGCAGTTGTTGCACAATGAACCAATTGTTGGAAGAGGGTGGAAAAAAAGATGGAAAAAAGAATATGAATGGAAGTACAGTAAAGGAATGAACGGGGTTGCAGTTAGGGGTCGAAGGGACGCTGCAAAGAACCTTAAGTAATGCCTACAGTGCACCGCATGAGGTGCACTGACGGCACTACCCCCTACAGGGTCACAAATATAATAACTTACATCATAGGGAAATTATATTGAAAATTGCTTCTGAGCCGGCCAAGAGAGCCCAGTGGTCAAAGCAACTGTCTATCTGTCTAAACCAGACCATGATTCGAATCCTGGCCGGCGCTGAAGCATTATCAATCATAATTCCCATCTCGGGGTAAGTTATTCCCAAGGTTTAGTGAATTAGATATTATACGACATTTATAGTTTCACATCCATGAACATAAAAAAAAAAGTCACGTACACGTTCAACCGTAAGTTTAGTTAATGGAAAGAACGCAGTAGCATTACGCTGCAGCATCCAAAGAGCGTCATCTTTATTTACAGTAGAGCTTCCTTTAGACCTGAAGAGGTCTAGGCTTCATTTCCGGTGCCTTTTCAGATCAAGCCCCCCGACCCACTCTCCCTCTTCAACGTTCCTCCCAAGAAGCCTCACACCCACCTCCACGATACTTCATTTCTAGCACTTCTCCGGGCACCAGGGTCATGGAGAGCGATTATTCAGCCTTTCTTACCTGTTTGACGGAATACGGTACACGTTCACAAAGAGCAGTAACGCTCGATGGAGCCATAGTAGTGCGAACATTAAGTAACAGTGTGTACATAACAGACCAGTCGGCAGAATGGGAGAAGCTTCGTGGTTGAATACACGGGGAAAATGCCTTTCTGATGAGAAACAGCCTTTACCAGAAACAAAGGTGTCGCGTGTCAGGACTGACTGTAAGTCCGAAGCTTGAGATATTATAAATCAATGAAGATTAAATTCTATAAAGACTGTGGAGTGGACGATCATACATCTGTTAAAACAGAAACGTCATCCTGAGTTACGTCTGACCTTGTGGAAACCTAGCAATTGAACCAAAAAGAAGTTAAAAGAGTCTGACCAATTTGGGATAACGGAAGTTATATAAAAATGGAAAAAAGAACATAGCAAGGAAGGTCAAAGTGGCTACCTTGATGTGATACTGCTGGTAACATTCGTAAGAACTATGGACATGCAGCGGCCATCTTGTGGAATATGGTGAGCGAGTAAATAAAAGATTCGAGATTAGTACAGAAAATAAATCACACGGAATCCTTGAGGAAACACACAGTAACGCAATCCAGACAGGACGTCATGTTGGTTTGCAAGGCCGTTTATTTTGAGAGGCAAGTCTGTCGTCTCCAGAGAGAGAGAGAAACTTGTCAGAAGCATCACTCTGGGGAAGGAACTACAAAGGAAAGTAGTCTACTTCTGTTTCCCCTTAACATAAGATTATTGTCTCAAGGGCGTTTAATACACGACACTAACTGTGCTGGCGCGCGCAAACAGAAAATAAAGAAAGATAAATAAATAAATATCCATATATATATATATATATATATATATATATATATATATATATATATATATATATATATATATATATATATATACATACATATATACACTAGATGATATTACCGGAGGGGCAAGCTATATTGGGAATAGCTTTGCGAGTACAAAAACCATCAGCAAAAAAAAAAATGAGCACAAGTGAATTAACTAAGAACGAGAAACAGAATGCAAAATAAAATAATGGAATAAATACAGACCTAAGCCTGAAGGAGCATTTACCAAAAGATCACAGGGACAACAATAAAACAGACAAAAACGAAAACACTGCGCGAGCGATGTCGTGACCACATCCCATGGGAAAAAATTTACGACTGGCTGGACTATACACCTTTATTTGCAGGAAGGTGTTACGTTTGGATATAAAACAAGTAAAATATGTGCCGAAGTTTCTTCGGCGCAATCGAGTTTTCTGTACAGCGTATAATGCTGTATGAAACTCTCAGCCACGGCCCACTAAACTCTCAGTCGAGGCCCTAAGAAACTTTCAGCCACGGCCCATGAAACTCTCAGCCGCGGCCCATGAAACTCTCAGCCGCGGCCCATGAAACTCTCAGCCGCGGCCCATGAAACTTTCAGCCGCGGCCCATGAAACTCTCAGGCACGGCCCGGTGGTGGCCTGTTGTTGGCACCTATAACTATAACCTTGAATTAAACAAAAACTAATGAGGCTAGAGGGCTGCAATCTGGTATGTTTGATGACTGGAGGGTGGAAAATTAACGTACTAATTTGCAGCTCTCTAGCCTCAGTAGTTTTTAAGATCTGAAGGCGGACAGAAAAAGTGCGGACGGACAGACAAATAGCCATCTCAATAATTTTCTTTTACAGAAAGCTAGAAAATGAGAGAGAGAGAGAGAGAGAGAGAGAGAGAGAGAGAGAGAGAGAGAGAGAGAGAGAGAGAGAGAGAGATCCTTGATAATTAACCAAGTAAAACATCGTATCAGATGAGCCAGCACAACCATTCTCAATGAAGTCAACTGAATTATGCATTAACGAATAAAAACAAAAAGTTTAAAGAACACCATTCTGATGGTTATAATTAATATCTATAATTATTGGAGGGTTGCTAATAATGAGTAGGTAGGGTTGCTACCGCTACTCAAGGTGGGTACCGATTACTAGAACGAGTATGTATAGGCTATGCGTGAAGCGATGCGTAGAATTTTGCCCTTCTCCTCTGAACTATGCCTGGGGTCCCTAAGGTCTTTCTTGAATTTTTGGCCTCCTCCACTGCTCCTCTATAGTGACCTCCAATAAATTTCAAGTCCCTCTCAAGACGCTCCAAGTTTTTAATTTAATTTCCTAGCTTTTCTACACTTCAACAGGCACCATGTGACGTTATTTGACTTTCCAGTACCAAAATTTCCTAGTCGTTTTGTCAAGTAGCCTACTTCAGCAGGCAATAAGTCAGCATACCCATCCTTGGAGATACGCAATTCTAGTTGCTTCATAAAGTTTAATCAATGTTACAAAATACTTCTGTAAGTATGAGGCGAGTGTAAACAGGTGCGATTATAGTCTGTCAACATTAAAATACTGTATGATGTCAATAACAGACCCTTCCATAAAGAAAAACAGGAAGATTTTAACCTCTGAAAATACTGACGACAACAATTTCTTCAATTCCAGAAATAATAGATCACAAACACCGTCGCAAACGAGCTTAATGACAACATAACAATATCCTATTAAGCTAATTAGAGGAATACCCGCCCAAAGATTAATTGTTCATCGAAGCAGAATGACAAAAATAAAACAAAAAGACCTCTTCATGATTCTAACTCTGATGTGCCTCGTCAATTTTATTTCTACGGTAATAAATCCACCCAGTGTCTCTCTCTCTTCCTCTCTCTCTCTCTCTCTCTCTCTCTCTCTCTCTCTCTCTCTCTCTCGTCAAAATATCATACGATTTTCTGATATATGAAAGCCAAAGAAATTTCAACACACAGCATAGATAGCAACTGACGAAGAGTCTCAGGTTGAAAAAAAAGTGTTAATTTGATGTCTAGTGACCAATGTATTCTGAAAAGTTATTTCCACAGAATTAAAATTAAAATTCAGCCAATTTTTATGTCATACGATGTACAAAAATGTCAATCGCATTTCTACGCCTTTCCTCATTTATCACATTCCGTCGTGATGCCCTGTTGCCACGCTGTCTCACTTTCCTCACTTTCCACGATACTGCTGAGGTGCAACGCGATCACACTTTATTCATTTATATCTCGCTCCGGTGCCTCATTCACAATTTCCTCATGCATCACATACTGCTGAAGTGTCACACTCTCCTCCTTTACCATAACTGCCGAGGTGCCACGGTGTCATGCTGCTCAGCACCGGCATCTTTCATTTCCCAGAGCTATCAGCTTAGGACCGATCTTTCCGATACTGTAGCATTGTTCTCGCATAAGCTCCGGAGTTTACGGGATGTTTTCAAGCGTCTTTCATGATTTGTACGGTGTTTTTACGCTGTATCCATAATGACAGTTTCTTTACCTACCAATACTACTATTGCTACTAATATTACTACTACTAATAATAAATAGTTCTTCATTGGAGGGGTGGGTAGAGCTCTCGGCTAGCACGCGGCTGGGCCAGCGTTCGACTCTCCGACCGGCCAATGAAGAATCAGATGAATTTATTTCTGGTGATAGAAATTCATTTCTTGTCATAATGTGGTTCGGATTCCACAATAAGCTGTAGGTCCCGTTGCTAGGTAACCAGTTGGTTCTTAGCCACGTAAAATAAATCTAATCCTTCGGGCCAGCCCTAGGAGAGCTGTTAATCAGCTCAGTGGTCTGGTTAAACTAAGATATATTACCTTGCCTTAATAATAATAAATGACTTGGTATTCTCTTTGAGTAAAATGGCAAGTAGCATCAAGCATATGTTAATGACCCGTGCATCCTACAGAATCTAAATTACCACAACGACATTCTTTTTACTACGGGAAAAGGGTTTCGTTTGTTACAATGATCAATTGAAGCCTAATTCTGTTTTCTTAGACCTAGAGCTTATTCACAGCCACGATCAACACAACTCGCATTTTTAATAAAGAAATAGAAGAGCACAGGGTGCCCATAGCGTGGCTGTCGACGGCGCAAGACTACTTACTTGACTGATTTATTAATTTATTCAACTGGCGCGACAACATAAAAGGTCACTGAGTGTGCAATATTAAAGATTACAAATGCCATACTGCATCTTCTTCTCTGTTTCTACCGTCGTTTTCGGCATGGAGTGCCAACAAAATAAATATCTGAATTACTTATATTTTCTAACGCAAACTGTTCAATTAAATCAGTAGAAGTGCTATTGTTAGTTCCTTTCCCAGTATTCAAAATAAAATTAATATTGTAATTCGCCTTATATATATATATATATATATATATATATATATATATATATATATATATATATATATATATATATATATATATATATATATATATATATATATATACCTGGTCTTTAATTTTCATTTATATATATATATATATATATATACATATATACCTGGTATTTAATTTTCATTTCATATATATATATATATATATATATATATATATATATATATATATATATATATATATATATATATATATATATATATATATTATATAATATACTTATTTATGATGAAACAAGATTTGCGAAAAGTATCCGACAGAGAACAAAGTCCTAAATATTTATCGAGGTGTTCAGACAAATAATTCTATCCACGCACAAATAAAAAAAAAAAAAAAAGCCTAGCTGAGAGGTATGAGTGTGCATCAACAGCTTAGGAATAACCAACGCTTGGGGCTATTTCTGGGAATCAAAAGTGCGACGTCACGATATGCTTAGAGAAGTCTTCAATGGAGGCCAGGGTTCATGTTCACTCGGAATTATTAAACTGTTTCTGTGTGTCTGGCAACGGCATTCATCTTCTATAAATAGGCACTACTCTAAGTTAATTGTTTCCCTTTATTACACCGCTGCTTTCACGTTACAGAGGAAGACAATACACTCATTACATTAGTTGTCCTTGCTGGTCGATTGCATTGATCTTATATATAGACAAGACAAAGTCAAGGCTAATAATTTCTCATTAATTTCTCTTTGCTGAAGGACTGTTTTCATCTTACATAAAAAGGCAATGCACTAGGAAAACTATTTTTCTTTCCTGGACGGCTGCACTGATCTCACGTAAAGGTACACTTGCCAAATTATCTCTTCATTGGACAAGCGCCTTGACATTTTATAAATAAACTGTCGAATATTATTGAAACAGTGAAGGCTACGTTACTCTGATCTCAATATCATCTGGTTTTTTAAGAATGGAGTGACATTAATTGCTGTACTTAAGCTGCTGGTTTATTGGAAAGAAGTATGCTCATCAAAATACGCAGCAAAATGAAGATGACACTGAAAATACTTCTTGGTCTATTATATCTCCTTCATTAACGAACTGACCGTGTCCAGTGGATAAATGGATGAAAGGAGGGGGGAGGGTTTTTACACCAGGGGGAGGGGGGAAGGGGATGGGGAGGAGGCTTCAAATACACTCAATAAATTCTCTCTTTATTGGGAGATTGCTCTGATGTTGCTAAAGATAATACAATACTTCTCCATTGGATGATTGCATTGTTCTTATATAAATAGAATATGCACTTAGCAAATAATTTCTTTTTACTGAACGATTGCAGATATCTAATAGAGACAAAACATCTGACAAATTATTTTTCTTTATTGGGCGGCTGCATTGAGTCCAACATGAAAATGATACAAATGTGACAAGACGCTCAGAGAATCATTCCTCTTTAATGGTCGACTGCACTGATCTAATAAAATACCTGTCTTTACTGGATGATTCAACTGAACTCATATAAACACTTTACGCTCTGTACATTATTTCCAATTATTAGATGACCGATCTGATCACTGATACGCACGGTCTACTATTTCTTTTTACTGGACCATTCCACCGCCCCCCCCCCACCCCGTGATCTTTTATAGATAACACTACTTGTACTTAATTCTCTTTGTTGGATGACTACATTGATCTTTATAACGGCAAGGCGCTAGGTAAATTATGTTTTCTTATTGAGCTTTGTACTGACCATACATTTATGACAATTCTCTTAGGAAATTAATTTTCTTTACTGGACGGTTGCGTTGATCTTATAGAAACAGACAACACACCTGTTATATTACTTGTCTTTCTTGACGACTGCAATGATCTTCCGTCAAAAGAAAACTGACTCCGTGAAAAGTCTCTCTCCTTTGGAGGACCACTTTAATCTTAAATAAACAGACAATACACCTAGTAGAAGACATTTCATGTACATATTTAACTTATATAATTACACAATGCACGCGATCATTATTAATCTTCACTGGACGATCTCATTAATCGTGGATGAACAGAAATGGTGACGAGACATGATAACACCTGCGCTAAAGCTAGCGACGACCGCACCAAGAAAGACATTAAAGAATAGCTTTCCGATACGATACGCTTCAGAAAAAAGCTGTTAATCTTAAGGCACGTACATGCGGTTCTTCCTTATCAACATTATCTTGAAATGACCATGTGATAAACCGATAACATTCACTGCTATGAACAGATAAGTCAACGAATAAAAATGAAAGAAAATTACTATTAAATTTCGATAGTAGACAGTAAATAAAACCGGATCCTTCCTAGACAGAGACCCCCACGGGTTTTAATGTATCCACCTTTGAGGCGTGTTTAGTACAACCCCGTTGGGGATTACCGTAAAAACAACAAAAGACTGTAAATATTAGTCCTAGATAACGATCTCCGAAAACCCTTGGGGGTCACTATCTAGGAAAGATCCATAAAAACAAAACGTAGGTGAGACAATTTACCAGGAACTAGAGACCAGAAAGCAAAACGTAACCGGATAAACCACAAGTACGCTGAAAGCGTAGCATTTATTGTGAGATCCGAGGTCAGCTCGCTCTTTAGTTAGGAGGAAGTTGAATCATTCTGCAGGCCCGCGTGCGAAAATTCATCTCCTTAGTGCGAGGCCTATTGTAATATCCGGGGAGAAAATGGAGCCAAGTTTCTCATCAATGATTTTTGGTGTGGATGAGATAATAGCCAGAGCACCAAAGATTTTCAGACGACCTTACTGTATATGCAAAACTTTAAAGCAGAAATTTGTATTTTTTCTAACATGCAACCCCACAACTTCATGTGATTAGGAGTATGCGCGCCTAAGGATACTCCTAACCACAGGATGTTGTGGGTTTGTATCAGTGTGGCAACAATTCAGCTTTCGCTCCAACGGCACCTGGCTTTTACTAGTGGTCACCCATACAAGTCCAGGCCAGGATCAACTGAGTTCACTTCACTGATTAACTCTCTCTCTCTCTCTCTCTCTCTCTCTCTCTCTCTCTCTCTCTCTCTCTCTCTCTCTCTCTCTCTCTCTCTACGTATATCATTACCATTTAACTGGAATCACGACATGTTTTTGCTTATTTCATATGTGAGAATATCCAAAATGATCCCAGAATAAATCTTAATTGTTCCGGACAATTATTTAGTCTCTCAGCAAAAACCTGGCGTTCCTTGACTCCTGCTTCTCGAGCTGTCACGCCGACACTAATGACGGGTGACTGTGACCTGGGAGCGCCGAGATGACCCATTTATTCCTAGAATCAATAAGGTTCCGGTCGTCGGAGGGCGGGCGAGGTTCCTCCACAGAGAGCAACGTATAGAGAGAGATCCTATCCAGATTAAGCAAGGTATTTCAGTGGCTTAAAAGGACTGTTCATGATTGAAGAAGAATTACAGTATAGAATATAACAGAATATAGAATACAAGCCAAGCGCTGGGACCTATGAGGTCATTCAGCGCTGAAACGGGAATTGACAGTAAAAATGTTTGAAAGGTGTAGCAGGAGATAACCTCGTAGTCGCACTATTAAAAAATTGTTAGGAGAGGGTGGAAAGCAAGTATGGATGAAAGAAAATACGAACGGAGGTACACTAAAAAGAACGATAGGGGTTGCAGCTAGGGTCCGAAGGGACGCTGCAAAGAACCTTAAGTAATGCCTACATGAGGCGCACTGAGATAAATTCGTTTACACTGCACGATCAAGAACAAGCAGACGAACAAGAAGCCTTCAGCTGAATTACACGATCAGAAAGGGTTTCCTACACAACTAAGGATTCCTCAAGTGAGTTACATATCGACATTCGTAAGACGAATTATACGATCGCTTTACAAAATCTTAACGTGAGTCACGTGATCAAAAAGTCAGCCGAATTCACGATCAAGAAAATAATTTTTAAAATTCCTTGGCAAAAGGAGCCAGGTTGTCTACCTAAAATGCGCAATTAGAGGATCTTTGCAATTGCAGACTCAAGAACAATCAACGGACTTGACAACAAATACTAAATGCAGTACGAAACGCAACCCATCCCACAAACTAACCCCAACGTACCTTATCTTACTTTCCCTTCGCTACCAACACACACGCGTTCCTATGAGCGAAAAAGGCTCCCAACTACTGGCACTTCTCCAAATGTTCCTAAAGTCTAAATGCCTACTACTACTACTACTATTATTATTGGAAATGTTTCACAATCATTTGAGTCATCCTTTCCATCCCAATGTGTTAGAATTATTATTATTATTATTATTATTATTATTATTATTATTATTATTATTATTATTATTAGTCTCCCGCGATTACCAAGACATATTAACTAACACCTTTCGGCCTCGTATGAAGGATTTGGACTTAAAAGAGAAATAAAAACGGAAAAGGTCAAGTTAGAGAGGTTAGACAGAGACCAAAGGGAACGGATGAAATCTAAAAGTGTGAAAGTCCAGGGGCTGAAGAGAGGGTGGTGCAAAGAACTTCTGGTGGCACTAAAGTGTTCTGCACAAGACACGGTGTCGGCATTATCTCGCTTGTTTTAAGTCGGACTTTTGTCAGGATGGGTCCTCTGTCCAACCAATCGAAGGCAGGCAACCATTGCCCTCTTAACATGGTCGGTCTGTAGTCCACTGATAAAATGATAATTTTCATGATAAAATTAATTATTTGGTTACTTACCTACTGTTAAAGTTAGCTTGTATCTTCGCGCCATTAGGTGCGATCGATATACAAAATAAAACCAAATAACGCTTGGCTAACCTGCTAGGACTGCCTCTGTAATCATCTGTTCCCACCAGGTGGCGCTGGAATGTTTACATTCTTGTCATACTTCTTCATAACCACACACCAGGATGTAAGGAGACTGGGTTGGTTTCCACTTTAACATTAGGTAAGTGTCCAAATAATTAATTTTATCACGAAAATTATAATTATTTGGAATGAATCTTACCTACTGTTAAAGCTAGCTGACTACCACATTGAATGAGGATGGTGGGTTAGTGCGGCCAGAGAAACAATGTCCAGCCAAGCGAACTAAAAACTTTTTAATGAGGGGGGAAAAAAGCTTCCCAACATTCCTGCCTGTTGTGTGATCCTTACTGGCTAGTACTGTTGCTAGACTCTGGAACCACAACAGGGCGGGCGTAAGGCCCTCGTAGCGGGACTTGTCGGTGGATCCTTACAGGGAAAAAAGGACTATCTTGTAGAGTACTAATGACTTCTGTGCCCGAGTCAACAGCCCATAATCAACAGTCCAAAACTAAAAACCAACTACCACCTTCATATATGGAGGTGCACTCCTATACACCTATGTGTTCCTTCATGCTCCAAAAATTCAACAGTGGGATTTCCTAACAGCTAACGATAAGATAGAAAGCAAGATTACCATCATATTTGGTTTGTGAGAAAGCATCCCTGCTGCAACGATAGGACTAAGGGTTTTACACCTCATGCTAAATTTGAACATTTCACAAATGAGTCAACAACAATTACACAAATAATATGAGTCAACAACAATTACATCCCCTCTGAGCTGCATGACAACCTTCTCTAGCAAAAGGTTTTAAAGAAAATAAAGATGTGCTTATGGTACTGAAGCCATGAGGATTATTTTCAAAAATGGTAAAATTCTGTGTGCATCGACTTAATTATTCTTGCATATGAGTGTTTGGTCTCCTAACACCACAGATAAATACTTAACTCCTCCTCTTAAAGGTTTATGTCTGTCCAGGTAAACACTTAAAAGTTCTAACTGGACAGAAGACAGCTACTTCTTCCTTGCCTACCAAAGCAGTTAAATTAGGCACTGTCACAAATCTGGAAGGGGTTTTCACTTCTAATCTTTTCTCTAAGCAATGAATGAAAGGTGACAAGTTGCCACAAGAACAAAGCCCACATACAAGAGAGGGTTTGAAGCTCACTAATATAAACCCTTAAGAGTTCTAACTGGACATAAGACAGCCATTTCAGCATTGCCTACCAAAGCAGTTAAATTAAACACTGTCACAAATCTAAGATGGGCTTTCACTTCTATATCTTTTCTCTAAGCAATGAAAGAAAAGAGAGAGGTTACCACTAAAACAAAGCCCACATACAAGAAAGGGCTTGAAACTTACTAATACACTTTGCCACAGCAAGAGCTAAAAGAAAGGTGTCTTCAAAGTGCTTAAGTGATGACTTATCAAAAGGCTCAAAACGAGGTTATGTTAAAATCTGCAGGACTACGTCTAAATTTCATTGTAAACCATGAAAGGAAGATTGAAATTTCCAGCACAAAAGATAGAAAACCTCTTCAAACTTTAAATCATAAGCAATATTCCAGCCAGCATGATAGAGAACTGAAGGCTATGTAATGCAGTATCCTTTGACCGCTGTGACAGAAAACTGCTTTGTGTGCTCGATACTGGCAGGGCTTAAATCAGCCATCTTGTGAATGGGTGCTGGGTATCACTCTGGACAAGCACCAAGATCAATAAACTGACCACTGTTATTGATACACAAGTCTAACAGTGGAGGGCCTTCTAGACTTAAGGATTGCTAGAAATGCCCTTAGCTCGTAACAGAAAATGATTATCCCCACATGGTCAAATGAAGCATGTGGTTTGATGGAATCTTCTCCAATAAGACTGTCTGAAAAGGTCTTTCCTAAATGGAAGAAGGCAATTAACATCTACCAACAGGAAAGGACCATTCCCTTTGGGGCCACCAACGAGCTATCAAAATCATCCTTGTGCTCTGTAAAGCTCGTAACTTATTGAGTATTTCCTCAAAACAGCAAACAGAGGAAAAGCGTAAAGGTCTAGATTCGACCATTCTGATGGAAGGTATCAACTGCCTTAGGATCCTGGCATGGAGGGCAGTAAACTGGGAGATTGGTGTTTTGGGCAGTCATGAACAGATTGGTGTTTGGGTCTCCCCAGAGTTCCACAACTTCTGACAAACCTGAGGAAGAAGTGACTATCTGACTGAAGACCTTACCCTTTCAGCTGAGTTGGGTCTTAAATAGCAATGTTTTTCCCTAGGACGAAACAGGCTAAAGGAATGATATTGCTGGGCTCTGTCTTCTTGTCATCTTATATAAGAATGAGAGGTTAAATTGTCAGAAATGACTGCGATCGTACTGCCTCTGACTAGATGTTCTGCTAGCATAAGACCATTCCAAACTGCTAAAAGCTGTAGGTTGTTTACTTTCCAACTCCCTGACAACAGATGTTTCTCAGAATGCCCCCAAACTACCTCTGAGACATCTGGGGACAGAATAAAGGTTCTTGATGTCTACAGGCCAACCCATTAAAGTTCTCAAAAGTGGTAGAAAATTGTCTGTCTATCCTCTGTTGAAAAAAAAACAATAAGAGAGAGCTAATCTTCATACCCAGATAAACAATTTACTGGACTGGAAAAGAATAGATTAGTCAATATTGAACATAATGCCCAGCTCTGAGGTTAGACATAAAACAATTCTTCACCCTCAAGTTCGTCAGAAACAAATTGGTGAGAACAAACCAGTCGTCCAAAAAAGAAAGAACTACTCTGATACCAAGCAGATGAATACATTCTGCTAAAAACTCCAACACACAGGAGAATACTTTTCTTCGACTGAAGGTGTACCAGGATGTGGAAGTATATGTCCTACATGTCAACAGTAAACATCCTTTGCCCTTACAAAAGGCTGCCAGGACCATACTGAATGACTCATTGAAAAGGGAGTAATATGAATAAACTTGAGATTGGAAATGACCATGGCTCAATACATTCATTGCATAACAACTGTCCAATCTACCCCTCCCAACCCTGAACTTCTCTGTATGAAGAGTGAGGAGAAAAGGATATCAAGAAGTTGATAGGGGTAAAAAAAAAAATAACAAAAGGTACAAAGTATCCTCCCCTGAGAACCATCACTACCAAAGGTACTTCTTGATGCTTTGCTGGACACTTCTTAAACTCTGCACACTGCCTTCTGAGGATCCACACAGCCTACTTGAGCTTGGAGTTCAAAACATCAGTTATAGTTACATGTGTAATTTTTCCACTTAGAATGTGAGCCAGATCACTACTGAAGCAAAACTGAGAGTGGTTTTGGAAATTTTACATGGAACTTACATGAAAAAAAAAAGGCTGTAAGGGCAAGACCATAGAGGGAAGACTTCAAAGGTAGTGCTAAAAATGTTCTAGTCTCCTGATTCGAGATATCTTAGGTGATGGCCTTAAACACTTAGGGGTTAAGGAAACAATGATGGGACACTGTCAAAAACAGGTACTAATGGTTGAGCAGTAATCGAGCTGTAGTGCTAAGAACCAAATACCAAATTCGAAGGTACTTCAGCCTCACAAGTAGGTCAAAGTACCTTACCAGTTAGAGGAGTCTTCGCTTCGTTGGTCCAAAAACTTGAAACTTGCAAGTTGAACAAAGGTGAAAAAACTTATATCGTATCTATGTCCTAACCCAGCTCTAAACAGCTTCAAAAACTGGAAATAGATGCAGTAGCATCCAAGAACCAGCATTAAAGGATACACTTCTGAGATCGCCTCTGTTGTTTAGATTAAGCCACCAACATGTCGACACATTGGCTAGGTTGGTTGGTTCCTAAGAGCTCACTCTACAAACAAAGTTGCAAGTACAATACACTGCTCGTGTTAAATGCAGGGCTATTTAACACTAAACAGTTTCCTAGCTTTCTCTTTCGACTGTTCATCCATTTCCCACAGGCCCTACTTCCATGATAACACACCACGCCATAATCACACACCATGCCATAATCAGTGTTAACTTCTCACTTGTTTAACAGAAGCCGAGGTAGAAGTAAACTAAAGAGCGCTGGTCAACGGATTCACTTTCAGCAAAAGGAAGTGAAACGGAACAAAACAAGCTAAGCACCACTTAAATACTAAAGAGAAATCAACCAAATCATGGTTGAAACCCCTAAAGTTTAAATGGAGGAACTGAGATGGAAGAAAACAGCAATCTACGGACAATGACAGTGAGGCAACAAAAAATGCCAGAGAAGGTGACATGCCACAGAACGTCAGCAAAGATGTCACAGAATCCCGGTATTAAGTACCAGATGCTGGGAAAGAGATGGCTGGGTGGGGAGGGTAGAGGGTTCTCGCATGACCTCACCACGTAATCGTGACAACCACCAGAGCTGTCTGCACAATGCTTAAGAGGCGATTGCCGAGAAGCAAGAGCCATTCTATCACCAGGCTAACTCACTCTAGACAAGTAAGCAGCAGAAGGAGGAAGAGCCACTATTATGAAAAGGAATAACTGTCACAAGTTGATGAATATGAGGCAATCAAGGGGAAGACTGAATAAGACGGGAGGGTTATCGTCCACGCCGAGGACGATACCAGGTAAGCAAACGATAACAAGAGAACTGACATGCAGTTCAGAACTACTGTGGCAAATGTGACATGTCTGTATCCCTAAGTAACTCTAACAGTTCACATACATCACTATCACTCTCTCCAGAACAGACTACACAAGCCAGCAAACGCAAGAGCCAAACTACCAAACCATTCCTCTGGAGAACACGCTGAATCCGAACTACAGAGACAGCTGATAGAGGTGGTGAAGGACATAGACCTTGGTCCCATGACACGCCATGGTTCCCTGTCCATGGAGAAGACCAATGGACCCAGGGAAGTCCACAGGGTAGGCTACAGACAAGACGCCAGGGCTCCAACACCTACTCTATCACGGGGGAAACCGAAAAAGGTCAATCACTGGAGGGGGGGCGATCTTCACCATACTATGTATGGTCAAATTTCTGACCACAATGAAAGAATATTTCTCAATTACCTATTATTTTCCTCCTGAACCACATAGGGAGCAAAAACAAAAATAGAGCAGAAGGAGTGCGAGAGGAATTAACCTATGCTACCAGGTTGGCTAATGGAGGAGGAGAAGCCACACCGGAAGGCAAAAGGAAAAGATTGAGTAGGCTTATGGTGTGCCATAACGAACTGTCTACATAATCTATTGGCCTCTAGCATCTTCCGATACTTGACAAAATTTCATCCTCTCATTAGATCACTCCTTATCTTCACATCAAGAAGACCACAATCGTGCCTCAACAGCTAGGCTAGCTTACAGGCTACATGGCCATGCACAACTAAAACATTCAGTTTCCACAAACTCTTTCCAATACAGTCTAATACTTTCATCTCTACTTGATGTAGGTGACATAATGCAAAAACAGAAAACAAACACAATACCCTACAGAAGAAAATCAGCCAGAAATCATTAGAATTTTTACTAACGCTGATTCACACCATCTGCACAAGGACACTGCGTAAAGTATTCTGACAAGAATGTAAACATTCCAACGCCACCTGGTGGGAAACAGGTGATTACAGAGGCAGTCCTAGCAGGTTAGCCAAGCGTTATTTTGTACGCCGATCGCACCTAAATTTGGTGACCTAATGGCTAAAAGATATAACCTGAATTTAACGGTAGGTAAGATTCATTCCAAATAATACAACAATAAAGGTATATATATATATATATATATATATGTATATATATATATATATATATATATATATATATATATATATATATATATATAATATACATGAAAATTTATTATAATATATATATATATATATATATATATATATATATATATATATATATATATATATATATATATATATATATATATATATATATATATATATATATTCTATATGTATACACACACATATACAATATATATACTGGATATATATTCACGTGATATATATAAACTCTGCCCAACCAATAGAAGGTACTCAGTTATTACCCTCCTAAAATGGTCTGTAGTCCACTGATAACATACAGCAATAAAGACAGGTGTGTGTGTATACATATATATATAAATATATATACATAAGCTTTCCCTTGCCTCTACAATGCTAAATTCTTTTACCACTTCAGTAAGTAAATAAGGACTTGATGGCAACTTATGTAAAGGAAGTGTTACAAGAGCATACTACATGGCATCTTTTGTGCCGCATCACAGGAGCACACTGACTGACAAAAAGTGACATCTGTTACCATCTTGACAACAAACATTTTCCACTAATGAGTCGATACTGGCGGAAAAAATGATGGCACGGAACATCGTCACCTGCCTCTGGAGAGGAAGGGATGAAAACAATTACCTTTACCTTCCGTGTTTATTTCTGGACGCCTTCCAATCGGCCCTCATTTTTTGGTCCAGTGCGTTGCCCATGAGCCAGCAAAAAAAGATTAACCAGCGCAATGAAAGAGAAAATCGCTCGCGATAGCAAAGCTTCATTGAGTGACACTCTAACGTCGAACTGATTTTTCTCGGTAACAGAATTCTAGGTGATATATACAGTATATATATATATATATTATTATATATATATATATATATATATATATATATATATATATATATATATATATGTATATAGAATATATACATATATATATACTGTATATGTAATTATATATACTGTATATATAACTGAATTCTGATTGATAAATATGTTTAAAAGATGGATAATTTTATATAGAATTACGAGCCACATAAAGGAAGCAAACATATAACAATTTAGGTGCTTTTTGGTGTCTAAATCCCTTGTCAGAAATCGCCCAAGTGCTTCCACGTGAAAGGATGTCGTTTCGGCCTTAGGCTAATTTTGGGCAGCCTTACAATTATAAAAAAAAGTTGGGAAGTATAGCAGCCTGAAGAACAAAATTTTAATATTTCAACCACAAAATTTTTACATGACTATGTAGTTTTTCTTTTCCTGGATACAGCATCAACTGAAAGACTGAGCTGGCGCGCGCACACACTATATATATTGCATTTTTATCATGCACCTTTTCCCCGTACAAGGAGCAGCCACAAAGGACATTAACCTTACGGTGATCAGCAGGCCTTTTGGGATGACGTTGCTTGCCCCCATATCCGTCTCCAGCCTAGATGCCACCCACTCCAACCGAGGAACTATCAGGCACAAAATATACTGCAAAGTAGTACATAGCGCCATATGATGACTTACAGAAGGCGTCTAAATAGACTGGTGTATGTACGTGTGTAATATATATATATATATATATATATATATATATATATATATATATATATATATATATATATATATATATATATACACACACAGTATATAGTCCCCTTCAATGCTACATCGGGATGAGGTTGCTAGGCCCATGCCATAACCTGTGAACGTTCTGGGCATTCTATCTAGATTAAGCCAGCCTTATGCCAGCAAGGGCCTTGCTCCTCTGCAGCCAGTAAGTGGGCGATCATCAATCACACCCAGTGATGCTTCACTTCGTTAAACTTAAGACCAGCTTTGTAACCAACGTACTGAGCTGACGTGATTATGAGGTTTAGGCCGTAAGTCTAACCACGGAAACCTATATCGGTTATTCAGCGCTTTTTTTCATTTATTTGTCAGAGAATAAATAAAATTTTAAAAATGTACATACAAATATATACAAAATTTCACTTAAATCTCGGCATGGTATAGATATCCCATGTGGTTATCCACATTTACATTGTCATTCAAAGTTTCTCAAAATTTCGTACCATCTAAAGAGTATTTCCTCCTTGGATGAACACATCTGGAACAGTGTATCTGAGTGCGCTCAACACTTCGGAGGCTACTACACTGGGACTGGTGAACGTGTTACTGGAATGTTAAGAGATTCAGCCTTCGTATAGCAAAACCAATGCCCGGATTCGGTACTAACATGATGTCTGAAGTAATTATGACAGCAGCTGTCAACTTCTCTTAGACCAAAGGATCCCAAAACTGACTTGCTTTCTATTCTGCGAAACAAATTAAGCAAATAAAATAAAAACGCCCTCTCTCCGAGAATTGGAAAGAACTCTGAGAAAGCACCTGATTGGCTCTCAGCAGGCCTAAACAGAGACAAGCCCTCAACATCCTGAAGGCAAACACCACCCAGAGGAGCAAGAGGCCTCCAAGTCCCTCTCTAACAATTCCTCCCCACCCACCAACCCACCCGCTCCTCCTCCCACCTCGCCACCCTTGAAGAACTGACTCGACATTCTTGGGAGTGATGACTTGATCGACAAGCAGCATTATTATGACTCCTTGACATCATCGGGGACCTGGGAGACGGAGTGACCCTCCTGAAAAAGAGGCTTGGCGACTTCAAGAGGACAAGGAGAGGGAGAACATCAAGAGCACCAAGAGGATAATAGACTAAGGAGGTGATTGGGCGGAGGGGCTTTGTTGCGAGGTCAAGGGTAAGTAGGCTGTTGCCCTCACGCACGAAAAGGCGGAGGAATGTTGGAGTTTTTTTTTTTTTTTTTTTTTTTTAACACTCCCATTCACTTGAGGCCACTCTGCTGAAAAAGACGCCGCCTATTGCTCTCTGCATACTAAACTCATCGATCTAAATTTGGTTTGATCCTAGACGACAGAAATATGAAAAGCATAACACAGCAGTGGCAATTTCGCTACAGCGTTAAGTCGTCCGTTGTGTCTGGTCAGTTCTTGGATGGGTGGTACCTCGCCAGTAGATTCTTCCTGTTCTCAGTGAATCTCTTGGGATGAAACTGCTAGCCCCACATCTTTTTTTTTTTCTTGACCCATCTGACGCTGATACCTATTCACAAAGGAGACGAAAATAAAGGCTTTTCAAAACTATCGACGCTGAAGAGATAAACACAGTGCATAACGTAAAAGATGAGCTGATGTTTAATTAGTGCCTATCATTCATCTGGTTTATTTTCTTTTTCTTTTTTTCACGCATGGAGGATTCTATTTGGTGTAAGTCTGCTTAAGAAGTTAAATGCCTTTCAGGCCTGTTCCACTTCAATGTTTACTTAGTAATAATAGAGTCTATTCAGGCAACTACGTGCGATTATTACGTCAAGCAGCAACTTTGCTAAATTGCACACTGTTATTCAACTACTTGGTTTAACTTGTATATCCATCAACCCTTGCAGGTTATTTATACCGATGTTCTTTAGTCCAGGCCAAGCCGCAATAGCTTTTGAGTTGCATGAGTCTTACGCAATTATGAATCAGGCTAGTGCATACATGGTCTATCCACATCCTTGAACTACTATTTAGGCCGAGTTACGTGATGAGTAACCGTGGGACTATAAAAATTTTTCCTTTCCTATTTTAATTTGAAATTTTTTGCTATCTTTGTTTCTTTATGCGAAGGATGTGCAGAAAATGCGCAGATTTTTCTATCTTTTTTTTTCTTTTGAGGGTTGGAAGAGGAGAGTTCTCGATTGCAAAATACGGTTACTTATTTTATTTTGTTTATCTTTGATTGCTGTAGCATCACAGTCGTTTTCCTGCAAGCTGTTACGTTCCCGGTTGAGACGGGAAATGAGTTTTCTCAGCCGTCTTCTGTCATGTGACGTTCTGCCTGAATTCTCATCTGATGTGGGTCTTCCTTCATCTGTAACCTTTTTCCCTGATTTCCTGGACCTTTCTGTTGGCCTTCGTTTACCCACTTCCATATCTACTGCTTTTCTGGTTAATGTTCTCACTCATTCTCTTCACGTGTCCAAACGGACCGTTTTTAAATTTTTAAATCTCCTGGCCACAATGCTACAATGGTTAATTCTCCTTGGTTTAAATAGCTTACAGGAAAACTATTTTAATCACGAGTCAATTTGAATCGGTGAGTAAATTGATAAAAATCGTGTTGAATGATAGGAGTGACCCAAACCCAGACCGTTACGAAAGTCAAAAGTCATCATAACAAAGGTGGAAAATCATTGTCATGGACAAAGAATCCAGTCCCAATGAAGCACGACACCCCTTTGGCTTTGACATCTGATGCCGTTCGAGTCCCAGTACCAAGGTTATGCCATTGCGTGTGTTCCAGTGCCACCCTATTATTATTATTATTATTATTATTATTATTATTATTATTATTATTATTATTATTATTATTATTATTCATAAGATGAACCCTTTTCATATGGAACAAGCCCACAGGGGCCACTGACGTGAAATTCAAGCTTCCAAAGTATATGGAGTTCATTCGAAAGAAGTTACAGAAGGTAATAGGAAATACAGAAGGGGTCAGTTATGGACAAAAAGATAAATTAACACATTAATAAATAAACATAAAATTTTGTATAAATTATTAAAAAGTACAGGGAGAATTTTTTACAATAGTAATGTAATGTCTCTTCGCTTGAAACTTCTGTGGTTTCAATTACACAACATCCTCGGAGACCGTTCCACAGTCCATCGGTGTAAGGAACAAAAGACTTCTGGAACATGTTTGGAATAGAAAAAAAGAGAGGAGGAAAACGCAGAACAGCGAAGGCTTTTCTTCTAACGGATATTAACGAAAACAACAATGCATTTCCACTAATCGTTTCATCTTGGGTCAAGCAAGGTCGATTGTCTTGTGCTCTGAAAAAGAGGAAAATACAGTCATCCGATCTTTTTAAGACAACAAACTTGCAGCCAAACTGTGTGCAGTAATAGTCAATGAACCCATTTTCCGTTAATCAGGTTACACAGATTTAGAATCATTGCTGGTTTGGTCCAATCTCATTCCCGACATTGCTAAACTTTCTCGTCATTTTACCATTGAAGATATCCTAGCTAAACAGTTCTATAATCTATTTCAACGGATTAGAGAGCAAATTCACGTTCGTCTATCTCACATCTTTCCTTGGTAAGTTGTCTGTCTGTTGCTCAAATCAGTATCTTTTAAGTCATTGTTTCTCAATCACAATTCATACAGAGCTGAGGGAGTACAAAAAAAAAAATTTTCTCAAAATCACAGTTCTTGCAACAAAAATTTCAGATTTTCTATAGAAAGTATTTTGGCAATAAAAACCTTTACATTGTCTAAAAAAAATTTTGCAACAAAAACCTTCAGATTTTCTATAAAAAAAATAAATTTGTAACAAAAACCTTCAGATTTTCTATAAAAAATAAATTTGCAACAAAAACCTTCAGGTTTCCTATCAAAAAAAAAGTAAAACCTGAACCATCATATAATTCACCTAAAATCAAGGTAAGTGTACGTTACCTTGATTTTAGTGTACGTTATGGGTAAAATACTGAGGCTTAAAATTCTTGCGAACACACAAATCTGTCTCTTCTCCCCCAAAAAAATAAATTGTCAAACTTGGACTACCCAATGAATCATCCAAGGTTAAGTGTAAGCTATGTGTTGAATTTTCAAATGAATGACGGATGGTCACTTGGACAAAATAGAGAGTGACAGACAGACTGAAGCCTTTGCTTTATTACCTCGACACCGTAAAGGCTGGGGAATAAAACGGCAAATATTCCAATAGAACTATTATTTCTCAGGTAGAAAGAGGCGACAGTTAGCCAAGTACAGTGTGTCATCTATAAAATTCTTATACTCATGATTTTGATGGTATGAAAACTCACAGATTGGGTATTTGATGAAATATTTTATCCGCTTACAATCGCAGTGGTGGAAGCAAGAAGAGCATGTGTTACTATTCCGAATATTACTAAAAGGGTAAGTTTGGGGGCGGGGTGGAGAGGGGGCACCAAAACGATGAATAAACGACCATCGAAAAACCCTCCACGCAATATCTGTCAATATCCACTGCAATTCCTAAATATAACAGCCAATATTACCATAATCAGGTATGCGCAGTTACAAAAATATCCACATAAGATGATATCGCCTTATGATACAATGAGTTTGAAAACAATCTAAATAATTTAGCATTGAGACCTGGACGCTACTTGACTGCCAAAGAAACAACAGCATGTATCAGCTGGCAAGTGTGTCCTTTAACAGCCCGGGGCATTTGTCTTTATTAAGAGCTAAATGGAGTAAGTAACCAATTGCTTCAGTATGCCTTGGGCTTTCAGGACAAGGGTGTAAGAAAAAACATGCAATGAAAATGCCAAGCCACAAGTATACTGTATATGACATGGTCATTAAAGGACCTTAAAGAAAGTGAAAAACGGCAAGAGAGCATTTGAGAAGGCAACATCACTAAAAGCTATTGGTCCGGCAGTACAAAATCAAATAGCTGGATCATCGACCCTGGCACAAGCTACTGGATCAGTTACAAAAGTACAAGCCACTGGAGCAGCTAGCCTACACAGCACAAGCTACTGGATCAGTTACAAAAGTACAGGCCACTAGAGCAGCTACACTAGCACAAGTTACTGGATCAATTACAAAAGTACAAGCCATAGGAGAAGCTACACTAGCAATAGGCAGCTCACCAGCAGCTAGGGCAAGCATCAATAGATCAGTGTCATAAGCATATCATTAAACACAAGCTACTGAATTGGAAATGTGAGAATAAACCAAAGGACTGGCAACATAAGGCTGCAAGCCACTGAAAAGCCAACACAAGAACAAGCCACTGCACTGGCAACAGAACCAAGGGGTAAAGTGCTAACGGTCTGTAAAACACTTCACTACTCATAATTACCTGCCTCAAATGTACTCAGAAGAGAATAAATCCTAGCTTGACCGACAATGCCATGGCCTGACTGGGAGGGATTAGCCCCCTCCCCCCGTGACAGTTAAATGTACCTAACTTGACTGAGGTTACCATGGCCTAACAGTGGGGATTACTCCTTGTACTTTACAGGCGATTGCTATAAAAGTAACTTACAAAAAACTTTTATTTTTGTTTAGAAACGTGTTCCTGTTGGACCACCTAACTGCACTGCTCAATACTTTCTGGACGACGACTCTTTCATTCTCTCAATGACACCAGCAGCATAAGGGTATGACTGACAACTGCAAGTCACTGGATCACTAAAAGCATCAGTGAAAAGCGATTGCATACCTAAAAAGACTTCCAAATGGTTGGCACTTGAAGAAGTGGGATGATTTAGGAGTAACCCTCCTGAGTAACCCTTTTGGCATGCTGATAAAAATCAAGTGCCGCAGCTGACAACAGAGAAAACAAGTAAAAAATGCTCCTAAGTTTCTTCGGCACAATCGAGTTTTCTGTACAGCGTATAATACTGTATGAAACTCTCGGCCACGACCCATGAAACTCTAAACAGCGGCCCATGAAACTTTCAGCCACGGCCCGGTGGTGGCCTGTGTTGTTGGCACCTATAGTGGTGCCAGATGCACGATCACGGATAACTTTAACCTTAAATAAAATAAAAACTACTGAGGCTAGAGGGGTGCAATTTGGAATGTTTGATAATTAGAGGGTGAATGGTCAACATACCAATTTGCAGCCATCTGGCCTCAGTAGTTTTCAAGATCTGAGGGCGGAGAGACAGACAAATAGCCATCTCAATAGTTTTCTTTTACAGAAAACTAAGTATCATGAACTAACCCTGATGAACTATGAGGCCTCTCAAAACTCACACTGCATACTTCCACACCTACACAGTGCAATGTGATTAGTAATGTTTAGTAAAATTGTAGCTTCGCCTGTAAATGCCCCATACTGATTCATTACGTTTGTTTAATATTTCTTGCTAACGGATCAGGTCTAACTGTTGACACAGGCTCTTATAAAAATCACGTGTTATTGATATTGCATCTGACATACCTTAGCCCCAGGCTGGTGAACCATACTTTTAATGCTCATGATGATTCCTACACCACAGGTCTTCACCACAACGGTAAATAAGTCCTAAAAGTGTCTAAATCTTTATAACTTCCAAGGTGCAAACACAAGCCGCAAGTTTTGTACATAAAATAGGAGTTGAAACTGGATGAAAGCAGCAATCCCGCAAAGATGCTTCTCTCATCGTTGAAAGTCACCCTGGTACTCACAAGACTCGACGCATCTTCCAGACATCAGCTGGCTACCAAACGTTTCCTCCGTCAGCTCACAATGTGAAATGATCAGCCATTAGGGGAGCTCAGAAGATTCACAATAATCCTACGGATCTTACCTAGATCGTGACCCCATGGGTTTTAACCCGGTGAGTATCCACCTTTGCGGCCAGTTTAGTACAAGCCCCTTGGAGGTTACCGTAAAAACATAAACAAAAGACTGTAAATATCATAAAGATAATGACCCCCAAGAAATATTAGTCCTAGATAATAACCCCAGGAAAACCCTTAGGGGTCACTGTCTAGGAAAGCTCCAACCCTCCTATCCAAGGAGTGATCTCTATAATCTAAATGCCAGTACAACAGTCATGACATGGTGCCCCTGCGTCCTTTCCCTGAAGTTACACAGTCTGGGCTGCCAATATGATCAAACTCGCAAATCAACCAATAGACAAGATAATACAGACAACTTTGTAAAGAAGATCTTATTAACTGATTTCTTTTAATGCCGTTCGGTTGAAAAGCTGCTGTGGCGGTCATCATGAATGAGAACAGTGTCTCCAGCCATTAAAGAGCACTAGAGTCAATAACAGAGTCATGTAAGCCAAATTCTCACCATACCTTTATTTCTCAATATACCGACTGAAATCTGAAAGACATATTTCTCCTAACATTTAGGAAAATCTTGATAATGATGAAAAAATTAAATATAATACTGAACTTCTATGATTTTGAGACTTCCTAGGATTCAGAAAAAATGGAAAATTCAAAAGAAGTGGAAAGACAGAAAAAGAATAAATGGCACAAAAGTACCCAATGACATGACACCAGCCTAATCCTTTCTCCACAAAACTCCTTAACGTCCTGCGATAAATTCACAGGGCACTTCAATACCCTTCCGTATCACCTGTTGAGACTAGCTAATATTAGACTCCTCATTACATTGATCGCTGCGAGGTTAAAATCTCCCAAAAAGAAATGCACTTGAGTCATGCTGACTCGCGCACAATCACGGAAGAGCGAGAGAAGAAAATGGGTACGCTCGATCAATGGAATAGCAGAAGATGCCCGAATGCAAACTGCTCAGATAGATGGACTTCTCCAAATCTTCCTTTTAAATGAGAACATGCCGCAATCCATTTCGGTGTCTGCACGTTTAGTTGCGCAATTAATACTTTTTTTTTTTGCTCTTCTAATAGATGAAAACCTTTCAAATTACACACTTAACAGTTTGGCAAAATATTTAGGCCCTCCGCGTGACAAAGTTACGAATATTGCATCGTCAAAGACTCGAAGATTATTCAAGGGCCGGCAAACAATACGAGCAACCAAACCCGAGATCAATACATGTCTGCGGAAGAAACGTATCGTTTGCCGTCGTTTCCTCATGCATTACTGTGAGAGAGAGAGAGAGAGAGAGACCCACAACAATCGGGTCTCTCTAGACAAAATATATTCATGAGGTTCGCTAGAACCAGTAATTCGTGTCATACGAGTTGTATACATCCGAGGGAAAATAAGTAGGGAATCTCATGAATAAACGAAGTGACAGAATTAACGGCGAGTTCATGAAGAGCATAAAAAACCAGTTTTGCATTGCCTCAAGCTTCTATTGAACGAAGTCTCCTCACCATCGACCTCGCCCAGCAGGAATATTCTTGTCGTAGGTAATGACGCGCAGAAACCGCCTTAAAAAAGAAGGGGAAAAAACAACTGTTAGCCCATCCCCTTTAGCTCTATCTTGGTGCTACATAAAACGAGACGAATTCTATAAATAGAGATAATTCCATTCGCCGAGCACTTCTACTGTATATACGGCACAAACGATAAACTTGTGAAGAATATTTTCTTGGTAACATGTATTCTGATCACGGAAGATGTTTTGTCCAGCAGATAGCAGTTACATTACGCAATAATTTCCTGCGCAATTGTCAGACAACTCACGGAAGGTTGGCCGCGACCAGGCGTGAGGTTTTCAGGGAAGAAATGAGGACCTGGAATGCGATTTTCAGGGAATATATTGCGGTCTGATATTTGTTGGGTGGGGTGGGGGTTAGAATTGCTTCCGTCTGGTTGGAGAATTGCAGAAAATGTTTTATGAATCGAAATAACAGTGACCTGAAATGAAGTTTTCAGGAAATTTTGCCTTGAAAAGATGACACATTCATGGAAGGTTGGCTGCAGCCAGACAAATTGGCCGAGGACAGGGGAGCTGATCAGGGGCTCTTTATGAATTTTCAATGACAGACAACTGAGGCTGTATATAATCAAGTTGCCAAGGTACGGTAGGTAAGCTATCACCAGAGAACGCTTTCTGGGAAGATTTACAAAGGAAACAAAACCCAAAAGAGGAACAGATTCTCCTGAGGAATGATGAGGAACATTCTAGAGTAAATCATTCGCCTGGTGAAAACTAACTTAAAATCTTAAATAAAAAACAGACACAAGCCCAGAGGGGGTCAACCCATCTCCTAAACTCATTGTTCACTGCATGTGTCCTCTACGTGCCTTTAAGGTTTGTATCGGGCAAGTGCACACATATGCATGCGCTTTTCACACATGCCATTTGTCTAAATGATGGGTGAGCATGAAAAACTTTGTACGCGTCGACGGTGGTAACCATATGTCAATTTGTAAAGTCGAGCATGGCAAGCAAGTCTTTGGCTGTGTCGTGTTTTTCATGTCCGCGTCATTTTCCATGCTTCCGGCTTGTCATACATGTGTCATTTTGTATGCAACCTGCTTGTCATACATGTGTCATTTGATATGAGTCGTTGTATGCATGTGTCATCTTGTGTACATGGTGTTCGTGCATGTGTCATTCGGCATGCGTCCATCTTGTCATGCATGTGTCAATCCGTAAGCATACTGCCTGTCATGCCAATTTTATTCTTTATGCGTCATGTTCGTTATGCATGTGCTATTTTGTACACATGTTGCTTGTCACGCATGCGTCGTTTGGTGCGCGTTAAGCTATTCAAGCATGTTTCATTTGGTATGTGTCGACCCTGTCATATCATAGCGTCGTGCTTGTCATGAATGTGCCATATGGTATGCTTCTACTTTGCCGTGCATGTTTGTCATGCATACGTCATTTGATATGCGTCGAGCTTTTCACTGGTCATTTAGTAACCGTCGACCTTGTCATATGTGGAATTTGGTATGCGCCCTATTTGTCGCGCAAGTGCAATTTAGTATACGTCGTGCTTGTCATGTATGAGTCACCCTGTACGCGTCGTGTTTGTCATTTTGTATAAGACACGTATCATGCCATATTTGTCACTGGTGTCACTATTTGGTCGGTGTGTATGTGTAGTGTATGCATACGGCAATTGTCATAATGTGCTATCCATTTCCTTATGTCATAGGTCTTAAAGAGTTACCAGTATCTACTATACGTGATATACTACATACAAGACACTATATACGGCTCAAGCGCCTAGGTAAGCATCAAAACTGTCATAAATTACTGTCATATTTATTGATTGGATTTTCCGGGCGGAGCTCATAATGTAACATACAATATATATATATATATATATATATATATATATATATATATATATATATATATATATATATATATATATATATATATATATATATTATTATTTTTTTTTTTTTTTTTTTGCTGAAACAGCACTTCAAAAGTCACAACAAATGAAAGCATATGCCTATGTGAGGATCAGTGAATATTTTACTTTTCCATTTAAAAGATTCAGCTTCACTTATGCATCAAGTAACATACGTCGGGTATTTTGTGATGCATCCATATTTTTCACAAAACGGTAAAATTCATGTGAAGAAAAAGTAAAATCTTTCAACTTTAGTACGTAGTACCCATGGATATTCTTTCCTTGCAGGCATAATTCATCAATTAGATGTTCAATGGCTTCATTACATGAAGCAACCGCCAATATTATGAACTAGCGAAACATCCAGAAAGCAAGATTACAAAACATATGTACTGGATGCCGGTTCCGGGAATAACAAGTCTACGGTAGGGTATATCTTAGAATCCTTCCATTATTAACCCCAGGACTCCTTAAGAGAAAAAAATCAATGACTACACGGGCACATCTTAACTACCGATCCATATGACAGCACCATGCATGACCAATACCACCCAGTTTCTATCGGCCACGCCCATTTGCAAAGCAAGGCTGCCACCCTGCCACATACACATACACACACACACTCACACATCCCAACACGTTACAAGCTCTTCGCGCTGCATGCGTCATTACAGTCATCCATGGCACAGCTCTAATGACAGTAAACATCTGTTATTAACTCAAACATAACTGCAAACAGGTAAGTTTTGCAAGACAGGTGCACAATGGCCTGGGAATGGAGGGGTGGGGATGGGGGAGGGGGTAGAGACTGGGCGGAAGAAGGTAAATATAGCGTTTACTTGATAAACAACTGAGACATACGTTATCATTTTTAGTTTGCGGTGCGTAAGGGACTTTCTAATCGCAATGATGCGCACGTCAAGATGTAAACAACTCTGGGTCAGATTACCCATAATAAATAAAAAGGTCATGGGGGTCAAGACTCGAAGATGGTAACAGGAGGACTGTGAGAGTACAAGGAACGAAAAGGACACGGGGAGACAGATACAGGTTCGACACCGCTGGTGCAAACGCTGCTGCTGCTGCTGTCTGGTAAGACCGCTTTTACTGCTCGGATGCATGTGGCGCGCCCCATTATCTCGTGCGGGAAAAAATGGTAACTTTTCATCACTCGCACCCAACGCCGACTGTCCTCCCTCTTATTTCACACCAGTCACGCCGTTCGGTCACTCTTACCTTCAAACAGGCCAGGGGAATCGCGCAGGATGTTCACTAGGGGTGAAAATGGGTTGGACACACGACAACAAAGAGAAACGCACTTCTGGTCGCACAGCCGGGTTAAATCTAACTCTAGAGACTGGTCCCCAAGCCGCCGATCGATCTCTTGCGTCTGACATCTAGCGGGCACAAGGGAAACTATCTCTCTCTCTCTCTCTCTCTCTCTCTCTCTCTCTCTCTCTCTCTCTCTCTCATATGACGTCATTTCAACACGTGATTTTTCTTTAGTTCTGTTCTCGAATCCAACAGGTGAATGAATCTTCAAAGAAACGCTACTTCCGTTTTACTTTGTCTTTAACATACCATTTCATACTCCGAACGCGAAAGCCCCTCCAGTGAAATAATGTCAGGTGTCATCTTAGCAATAGTAACGTAACTATGTTACATGAGCAGGCCCCCTCTGCCTCGCAATTCACTCGCTCCGGTTTCTTTTCCATGCCTTCGTCAGACAGGATATTAAGCGTCTTGACTGTATTTCGCGTCTTTTGAAATGCAGATGCCATTAGTTGGAATATTTTGAGTTTTTCAATCATCATCTTTTACGCAATAGGTCTACCGCTATTCGGACTATTTTACGTTCTTCTTTCTATTTATCTATCATGGGCTACACCTACCTGTACTGGGACTAGTTCCTGAATAGTGTAACGTGTGAAGACCCCATCAGCAAAATTCGCTCATTAATATGTAAACTTGGAATGACTGAAATTCCTTCGAAATTAGATAAGACGATGTTTATGAATCTGCGCGCTGAATACCATAGGATCTTAATCAAGAAGCATTATTAATGAAGAATCATATAAGACCACATTACACCTCTGTTAAAAATGGCAGTCTAAGCAGATTTTATTGTTTACAAAACGTTACGTTCCAACACTTAGTTTTACTCATGAATCTGTTATTAGCCCAGATCTATAAGTTCGGTTAATTGACTATATGATTTAGAGCTGTTTTAATGGTTTAAATTCAAGTGAAAAAGTTGCACAGGAAATAGTACTGCCAGTATTATTTTCGGATTACGTCGCTAATCTCATGTGATGCGCATACAGATGGTCGCGGATACTGTTGAAAACTAAACCGGCTGTATGCCAGCACGGGATCTTGCTCCTTTAGCAGCTGTTAACGTGGTCACCGGAGCTTATATGTTAAACCAAGGTCTAGACCTTGTGTTTAACATTCATGAATCAGACCAGTATATTCCATTCATACAGCGTATGCTGTATAGCCTACATCTGTGGGTCTTAGGCACGGCCTACTTTTTTGTCTCTGGATCTTAAAGCTCGGTCTTCATATGTATCAGTGAATCTTAACTCTTAAGGTTTGTCCTCTCTAAATGCCTATGAATCTTAGGCTTCCCCTCTAAATTTAACTCTGTACCTTAGGCTCTGGATCTGAATATTTGGTCTCCATACGGATCTATGAATCTTAGGCTTGACTTCCATATGTATTTATGTATCTTTGGCTCTGGATCTAAATACTTGGTCTCCATACGCATCTGTGTATCTCAGGTTTGGTCTTCATATGCATCTATGCATCTCTGGCTCCGGATCTGACTACTTGGCCTCCATATGTACTTATGTATCTTTGGCTCTGGATCTGAGCATTTGGCCTACATATGTATCTTTGGTTCTGGATCTGAGTACTTGGCCTCCATATGTATTTATGTATCTTTGTCTCTGGATCTGAGTACTTGGCCTCCATTTGTATCCTTGGCTCTGGATCTGAGTATTTGGCCTCCATATGTATCTATGGCTCCTAGGCTTAGCCCCCATATGTATCTATAGATCTTAGACTGACCCCCATTAGACTTGGCTCTTATGTATCTATGGACTTTAGGCATGGTCTTCATATGTATCCATTGATGTTAGGGCTTGGCCCTTCTATGTAACAATGGATTGGAATGCTTGGCCTTCATATGTATCCATGAATGTTGGACTAGGCTTGTATGTATATATGGGTTTTTGTCCTGGTCTCCATATGTATATGTGGCTCTTAAGACTTGGCCATTTTATGTATCTGTGAATCTTACCCTTGGCCTCTATATGTATCTGTGGATCTTAGCCTTGGTCTTTGTATGTATCTAAGGATCTTAGTCTTTGCCTGCATATGTATGTGTGGATGTTAATGCTTGGCTTACATGTGTGCGTGCATAGATTTTAAGACATGGCTCTGTATGCACATCTATGGTTCTTAAGACTTTTCCTCTACATTATGTTTCTATGGATCTTAGACTTGGCTTCTGTATGTACCTATGGGTCTTGAGGATTGGTCTTTGTATGTTTCTATGGCTCTTAGACTTGGATTCTGTTTATATCTATGGATCTTTAGGCTTGGGCTTTTTGTATCTTTCTATGGATCTCAGACTTGGATTCTGTATGTATCTATGGATCTTAAAGCTTGGCATTCGTATTTTTCTATGCAGCTTAGACTCGGCTCCTGCATGTATATATGGCCTTGGAATTGACCTCCATATATATCTATGGATCTTAGACTTGTCCCCCTGTGTTTCCATGGACCTTAAGGCTTGGCCTCCTTATGTTTTTACGGATCGTTAGCTTGGCCTCATTAAGTATCTATGTACCTTAGGCATAGCCTCTGTGTATATACACTGATGTGAATGTTTGGCCTTTTTATGTGTCTATAGGTCTTAGGCCTGACCTCCATACATATCTGTGGCTCTTAAACTAGCCACAGAATATAGCTATGGATTTTAGGCTTGGACTTCATATGTATCTATGAATTCAAGACTGGGCTCCATATGTACCATATCTATGAAATTTAGGCTTGGTCTTCATATGTATCCATGAATCTTAAGGCTTGGCCTCTGTATGTATCTGTTTAATCAGGCTCGACCTTTGTATGTATCTATATACTGAGGCTTGACCTCTGTATCTCTGGATCACAGGCTTGGCCTCCGCACGTATCCATGATTTTAAAGCTTGGCCTCTATATATATATATATATATATATATATATATATATATATATATATATATATATATATATATATATATATATATATATATATATATATATATATATATATATATGAACCTTAGGCCTGATCTTCACATGGCCATGGATCTATGACTTCACTCTGTATGTATGTATTTATGGATATTCAGGCTTAGGCTCGACATTTATCTATGGATCTCAGGTCTAGCCTACATAATGTATCAATAGATCTTAGACTTGTTCTCCATTTGTATCCATGGATCTCAAACTTTCCTCCGTATGTACCATATCTACGAATTTTAAGCTTGATCTTCATATGCGTCTATGGATATTAGACCCTGCCTCCATATCTATCTATCTATCTATCTATCTATCTGTATATATATATATATATATATATATATATATATATATATATATATATATATATATATATATATATATATATTTAGAACTGGCTCTGTATGTATCTATGGGTTTTGTATGTATCTATGGGTCATATGTCATCTGCATCTATCGATCTTTATTCTTGGCCTCCCTATTTATCTACGGATCATAGGTTTGGTAAGAACCTTATTCTCGTCTCTCAGGAGTATCTGTGGATCTCATACTTGGCTCCGTATGTACCATATCTATAGATCTTAGGCTTGGTCTTCATGTGTATCTTTGGATCTTAAAACTTGACCTCATCAATAAGGTGCGATCTCTCATTACCACTGTTCAAGTCAACTTGCGTCCTGCCTTTACCGGAAGGGAGAGAGAGAGAGAGAGAGAGAGAGAGAGAGAGACAGAGAGAGAGAGATAAGGGCGACTGGTAAAGAGTCCATTGTTATACCTGCGTACAGGTCGTTTGAGTCAACCTGTCAGCCTCTATAATTGCTGTCAGCGAGTACGTCTTCTGGAATCCTGCGTCAAACAGGCAGAAGATTTTATTTTTCTAAACAGGGCTAAAATTGAAATTTACACAAAAAGAAAAAACATGCACTAGTGTAATTTTGTTACCAAAGATTGTGTATATTATTTATTCTTGAAAATGAATTCTACACAAGCTATTTTCCCACTGCTGATCTAGGCTCTTTCTATCAAGCCACTTACAGCTTTACTCGGACTTTCTTTTTTGCATTCCTGTTTCTGCTCCCAAAGTTGTCCTTGTTACAGTATACGTATAGTATCGTATTTTGTTCGTTCTTATTATGACATTCACCTCATTTCACAGTCTTTTGAAATGCTACTCTTATTGCTATATTCTTTATGCAGCTTATTTCTGGCCAGCCATCTTTTCTCCTGGGTTGTCTTATTTCGTCATTAAATCATGATTATTGAATATCCGCAATCTTCGTTTTTATCACAATGATCTGGCAATATTGATGGCATTTCGTGCTAAACACTTTTGCGTATAAATTGAAAGGAAAAGTTTATGCATTCGTTTTCATTAACATTATTTATTCTTTGTGATACTGTTGTTAAAAGCTTTTTCGAATATTTTTAAAATAACTAGATTTATACCAGTTCGTAAATCATGGCTCGGTCTAATATATGACCAGGTCTGGAAGTTGGTTTATTTACTTGGTTCATCCAACGACAATTATTTAGGCCTAAAAGATATTTTAAATGCACAGTCAATTGGTTTATTTACTTGGTTCATCCAACGACGATTATTTAGGCCTAAAAGATATTTTAAATGCACAATCAATTGGTTTATTTATTTGGTTCATCCAACGACGATTATTTAGGCCTAAAAGATATTTGAAATGCACAGTCAATTGGTTTATTTACTTGGTTCATCTAACGACGGTTATTTAGGCCTAAAAGATATTTTAAATGCACAGTCAGTTCCCTTGACAGCAGATATTCCCGATTTTCGTGTTTTATTTTATAGAAGCCTACGTTTAGTTCTTCGAGAAATTTTGGCCCCCAGCCAATCGTCTCCTTTAAAGCATCCTGAACATCACCAAGAATTCCCTCGACAAGATGTTTACGATTCATTTAGGGGAATGTAATCTTTTTCTTTTTACATGTTAACTTTTTGTATTATTATTATTATTATTATTATTATTATTATTATTAGTAGTAGTAGTAGTAGTAGTAGTAGTAGTAGTAGTAGTAACATTATGACACGGAGGGCTCTTCTCGCTTTCCTCACTTTTGGGATAGAGTGCCTTCATCTATTTCCCGTCAGGTTTCTTTTTTTATCTGTTTTCTTTGTCTATTATTATTATTATTATTATTATTATTATTATTATTATTATTATTATTATTATTATACGGAGGCCTCTTCTTGATTTGCTCTGTTTTTGAGATATAGTGCCTTCATCTATTTCCCGTTAGGTTTCAGTGCTTGCGGAAGCAAGCGCACCCAAAGATGTTTGAGAAAATCGAGAAATTAGGACATCTTTGTGTTTTGATATAAAGAATACAGTATTATTATTATTATTATTATTATTATTATTATTATTATTATTATTATTATTATTATTATTATTATCGCAGGTGTTGTTTTTGTTGTTTAATGACAGAAAACATTCAAACGTCTCAAGCCAGAAAGAAGCCTTATGCACAGAACAAAATGCTGTTGTGTTAAAAAAAAAAAGAAATGGAAGACAGAAAAGAGAGTAATAACGGAAAGAAGACCAGATAAGAGGTCATCGTAGTTGTTTACAAATCGTGTTTCTGGTGAATGCTGCCGCCGGTAGATGCTATATTTGGTTGTAACCGGACCTTGGGTGGTAACCTGCTTGATCGCTCCCGCGTCTCTCGAACTTCCACACTCCTATATAACAAGGTCTATAGACCCTGGTATATAATCAAGTTCATTGCAGATTGAAGATTCCTTTTCTTCAAAACGTTGTTGTTGTTGTGCAGATGTGAAACTGATTTGTCATGGCATCCGTGAAACAAGCAACAAGTTAAATGAGTCAGCAAAATTCAGCCACCTGAGTTTTCATAAATATATCTTCAAAAAAAGTAACTTATATTTTCATAAGGTGATTCAGAATGGTAACAAAATTTCATTGTTTTATTTTGTTGTCCGTGTTTATTCATTTCAGCGGAGGACGGCAGACTAGATGGTGGGGTTGCTGTATAGCATGATGGAGAGGAAGTAGAATCTTTCTCGATAAGTTCGTCAGATGGATGCTCCACACTGCTCTCTAAACTAGCCATCACAACAGCATTGAGTGTGATCACGAGAAGGGAGGACGAAGTCGACATAGCAATGGAAAACCAGAGTGCCCTACAGTACATTCACTGACATCAAAGAAGCTGAATTCAATATAATGGTGAGGAGAGCCACCGCATGTGATCGCAAATCAAACAAGCAAGTAGAAGAGGTAACGTCCAATGGGCACTTTTCATACTGGAAGACGCGGAAGGAGATATATCCTGTAAAAGATTCAGTGGGAATAAGAATACTTGGCAGATACGACAAGAGGCTAGAGAGGCTTTAGGAGACACGCACATCAGTCAGGAAATAGTTTGAAGCAACAGGAGATAAACCTCCAGACTGATAAGATGATGTCATTGTCGCTTTCAGAAGCGTAAACATCAGGGAAATAATTGGTGTTGCTTGAATATTCTTGTTTAATTAAAGCAACGATAGGGATATCGAGAACCGTGAAATAATGTCAAAGAAAAAACTGACTTCGCCCATTTTCCTGAGAAAATTGGAAGTCCTTTACATGCCCATGTTAAAAAAAAAATTGATGCAGAAAATTCAAGAGACACACTTGGCTCCTAAACTCGATTTAGATTTTAAAAATACACAGAATCACTACAGACTTCAAAGATTTTTCTAAAATTATTCAGAATGAAATGCTGGAAATATGCAGAGATCCAACAGAGTAACAAATGAAAGAAGCCTCAGTTGTAGATGCCATGTCTAGTGATACGACAGATGTTTTGAAAACACACTCGAATAGTATTTGTTCTGAGTACGACCCAAAAGAGGTAATTTCTGAGCCCTTTAATCCAGAACATCATACGACAAATAGCATACCATACGCTAGACTAGTGCGACATAGTCTTCAATGGAAATGGACACACAGACTTGATGGCGCTGTATCACAATGGGAGTTTCAGCCATAGTAAGAAAAATTTGCAATATTGCACAATTCGAAGTAAGATGTTTAAAAATTCAACATTCATTAAGAGGAACCAAATCAAAGAAATGGAGGCATCACTTTGACTGTTGTTTAGTGAAGATGCAGCGTCACCAAGTTCTGACGAACACCGAAGCATTTGCCGTCTTCACTCATTGTCTAAAATCCGAAGTCAACACATGACGCTGGGTGAAATGTATCCGGGAGGGTGTGATCACGGTCAAGAAAGACACAACGACCAATTAGTATTTCGCTGTGAGCATTTTGCACGCCGCGTAAGTGATGAGAGACGAAGATGGAATACAAAGGCCAAACAAAAATTAACTGGTCAACTAGAAATTTTATGTGATTTTTACTCTTAATGTGCACAAACCCACATGGAACAAGTCAACAGCATGCAGACGAAGGGAGAAAAGAGAAAAGTAAACAGAATGTAAAAGGAATCGAACTGAATTCCATAGTGACAAATAGCCATGAATAAAAAGTGAAAAGTCAACAAATATGGCCAGTAAAAAAATGAAAAAAAAAGGAAAGCGGGATGCCAACCGGCACCAACATGGGTTTACCTCATAATATTTCATTTATTTATCTTTTTTTTTTTCGTCGTCGTCGTCGTGGGATCAGAGGGTGATGGACATCGAATTCCAAGCTGCGTGAGGAGCCATAAGGTGATGCTTTTTCTCAGGAAGTTAAAAAAAAGGGCTCCATCGCTGGAAAGAGAAGAGGTCTGGTGAAAACTGCAGCCCCTCCCGCTGGCAAAGAACTATAATACAGTACATTAAAAGTGGGATAGAAGAGGTCGGTCTTAATGAATTAGACGCCGGTGAATTCGTTACGAAGTAGCTAGTAGCACCGGCGCCTGTCACTTTGGAAGTTCTCGCGAGATTATTAGAAAAATAAAAGACAGAAGGAAAAGAAGCACAAGAGACGGAAATAGGGGTTATAGACGAGAGGCGTTTGGAGGTGTTGTGTTGGGGGAGGGGGGGGGCCGCTTACGAGACCTTATATAGGTCTTTGTTAGGACTAAAGGAGTCTTGAGGCTCCGGAACGAGTCAAAACATTCATCAGTAGAAAACATAAAACCCTGTTTCCAAAACAACAATATAATAAGTTCGGCTTACCTCTCCTTTTCGTTCGTCCGACAGACGACTTGTCACTACCTACTGGGTCAGCGTCCAGAGTTCCTTCTCAGTAGGCTACCTTATTACACTTAGGCAAGGGCCTGTACGGCTTAGTAAGATTGTAGGCAATATATGGCACGGTACAGCTCAGCTTTTATTATTATTGAAAGGAATCTCGGGTTATAAACGAATTATGAGCAAAAACGAGAAACTACCATGAGAAACAAGCGTCTTTAGGCCTACAATGCCGCGGAGGCCATTGATATTTATTAGCATAGGCCTACTATTCAAGGGCACGTACTGAGTCTCGGCCGCCCTTTGTGAGCAGAACAAAACGAAAGCAAATGTCTGGAAATTTGTGTAGTGGGTGATAAAGAAACGAACAAAGATGTAAAACATAACATAGCAAAGCAGGATGAATTTGTGTAAAAGGACTGATAAAAATAAAATGTTCTGCACTGATAGTTTAACGTAGAAATACATTAAGGAGAGTATTGAAGTGTCTAAGTAATCGCGGGCAAGATGATGGAAATAAAAAACCGCGATAAACGGAAAAATAGTATAAAGCTTAAAGAAACCATTTATGAATGACGGCGAATGAACATGTGAGGCATCCATTAATTTTTAAAGTGCTAATACGAAACTAACTGGTTCGAGACATGAGAGCGAAAGAAAACCAATATTTAAGAACGAGACTCGAGAGCGGACGAAAATCAAGTTACAAGGAGAATGGTGGTTGAGCTTAATAAGTTACCACTTGCCACAATATAAGTTTGACCTACGCAATAATGCAAGTGGTCATCTTCTTCAGTACGACTGATGTCGTAAATTATCAATAACCGAGGATAAAACATTAACTACACCTGCCTTTAAAATATGGTGGGTGGCTTGTCGGTACACCAAACATGGCTATCAAGGTCACCTTGATGGCTATGTGATTTACTGGAATCTGAGAAAACAATCCTGGTAATGATATATAGCTCTTTCCAACAAACCTTTTATTTGCCCCAGAACTACCTCGCTTTACCTTTCGAGATTCATATATTATTTACGCGGTGTTTCGACATTGAAACTTAAGTGGCCGATAACGCACTGACCGGCCCTTCAGTGTGTGTGTTGCATTGGCCACTGAGTCTGCTGGAAAGTGTGGCTTCACTCTGGTAAGTAGCCTGGCCTAGCTAAACCTAGCCTTTACTCCTAGACGTTAGGCGAAGAATGACAGTGTATTTGTAGGCCTGGGTTTATTTATGTTTTTAAGACAACTATGCTCAAATTCCCCTGAAAGTAGTAGGAAAATATGGTTGTCTGGTAGACCTTTAGCCACTGTTTGAGATCCTAAATGGATGACAGTTAATAAGAGGCCAGCCAAGGAGACCTGAACCTTCAGATTCAGGTAGAGAAGTCAAGGGGTGCCAATAAAGCTTAGGTGGAGCAGGTTAGGACATTAATCCTAGCTGGTGTAAGGTTATCTTTATGTTAAGAATGTTGGTGATTGGGGTTGTACGAGTCGGATAAGACACTGTTTCCTGGGTGAGGTTAGGTTAACCTGTTGCGCCTTTCGCCACTGCTTTTAATTTTTAATTCAAGCTCATCCAGTTAGAGCATATGATTTTTATGCGAAGGAGGTTGGTACTTAAGTGAGATTATTGGTATTTTGGTAGAAATAAAGTGAGTATAATCTGATTTACGTGGATTTTTTTTTTTTTTCATTTTAAATATCTTTAAAATAGCAGCAATGAAACATTTGGAATTACCTTCGGCCATTAACTGATATGTGTTAGCCTATGCATCCCATGTAAGCTATAATGCTATCTTGTATGTAGGGGGCTGTTTGTTGGTTGTACCGTGTTACATAGTGTAAATCCAAATACTATATGAATTAAAAGAAAAAAACAGATAAAAAGGATTTCTATGTATAAGACTTTAACTTTCCAGTAAGTGTGTGAGGCCTTGTTCCAGTGATATTTTTATTTTTATTTTTACAAGCTTCGCACGTGTTTATTAACTGGTCATATTTTCATTCATCATGGAATTTATTAACTGGGGTATTCTACAAAGTATTTGGTGTGTTATATAACCATATAAAGTTTTATCAGAAGTCTTTCATGGAAACTTAGAAACTTATGAAAATTGATTCAGAGTAAATGGAAGTTATTTTTTAGAATAACGCTGATTCGTGGATCTGATAACGAAAGGTTTGTGAGTGTATTGTAATAACTCAAATAGTACCGACATTCAGAATGAATATTCAGGTTTATGTTTTGGAGTACAATTGTTCTTTAAACATTTAAATACAAGCTAACAGATATCCTGTGCGAAAAAAAAACTAGACATTTTCCAAAATATTTCGAATTAATGAAGTAAGAGAATAATTCTGAGAGTAACTGAGAATGCTTTAAAATATATGTCGTCTTTACTGAAATATGAAAGGTACAATATTATACTTACTAGCCTTCAGGAGTTGCCTGGTTTCTCGATATTATTTTTATATATATGCTGGCATCGACAGTTGAAATCTAAGGCCTGAGCATATTCAAGTGGTAAATGCACAGAGAAGCTGGTTGGGATTTCGAGAGAATAATGAAAAAGATGGTGGTTGCAGGTGAAAACTAGTTTGAATTTACAATCAATTTATGGTAAACAAGTGAATCCGAGACAGCTAACTACGAAACCCAAAAAAAAAAAGTACTAATCAGCTTATGTCTAGTAAAGGCCTTTTGGAGCATTAGAGTAAGTTTACAGTTAACATAGCCATCAAGCCTTCATCAGCTGGCATTCCATCAGTGGTGGGGGCAGGTGGGGCCAAGATACTTGTCGGGGGGCGGCCATAGAAAATTACCCAAGACTATGTACCAAATCTGTAATTAGTAAAATATACTATTCTTGAATGTATGTATCCATGTGAATGAAGGAAAATAATAGTATTGGTAATTAGTAAACCTTTATCTGAAATAATATTATAGAGCTTAATTTTCAATTAATTTTCAACTCTTACTATATGCAAATGTATCAAATACTGTAATGTTAATTTCCCCACACCCTTATATTCAACACTAGCCTAATTTCTATGATCAAGTTTTAGTTTTCAACTCTAGTATCATATCCTTGTCATGTCTCCTCTCCCTGGGAATTAACTCTTAAGTAGCAGTAGCAAATTGCATTGCACTTATTCAAAACTGTAACTGTAGTTTTAATCACTTCATATATAAATTTATAAAAATTTATAAGAATGTTAGGTGATCATTCTTAATGTGTTTAAAATATAAAAGTTTAGAGTAAAAGAATGAACAACTTATAGTTAAAGTATAATGAAACTTAACACCATAAGACTTGAAGCCACCTCTTCACATTTAAGAAAGGAAATAATTGTAATAATATATATCCATTTTCTGCATACCCTGATACCTTATATTTAAATATAATGCACGAAAAATTTTCTTTGCCTTTTTATATATATATTTTTTTTTCAAACAAAATATATTTGAATTACTTGAGACTTTTAAACATGTCACTTTTTTTTTATTTTGCAATACACATCAGTTGAAGTGCCTCATCATCATAAGAAATCCGTAATATGTTAGATTAAATAAAAAAAAAAAAAATCTTGAATAAATGCACTTCAGTACCGTATGCTAAATTGTCCTGTTTACAAGTTAAAGAATCACGCCCTCAAAGGCAACATATGTATGTTTTCGCCATTTTTTTTAACACCTGCTTGATATAAACCAACCACCAGCATATGGCCATCTGAGATATTCTGGTGTATGTACAGTAGACTAGCACTCGCTAGGCCCGAGTTCGAGTCTCCGGCCGGCTGATGAAGAGTTAGAGGAATTTATTTCTGGTGATAGAAATTCATTTCTCGCTATAATGTGGTTCGGATTCCACAGTAAACTGTAGGTCCCGTTGCTAAGTAACCAGTTGGTTCTTAGCCACGTAAAATAAGTCTAATCCTTCGGGCCAGCCCTAGGAGAGCTGTTTATCAGCTCAGTGGTCTGGTAAAACTAAGGTATACTTAACTTTTTGTGACATTCGACTTAGGGAAAGATTTGCTGTAAAGTATATGGCTTAATGACATTCACACTCTTCAGTCTACTGAGAGGTTTACATATTAGATTCTGATTATGTTCTATTAGGACTTTTACACTACAGTACGTTCTCACGCGGCCGCGGGTACATTAATTTAAACTACGGGGTGCGTATAATATGTTATTGTGCAACGGAATTAGTCATCATATTCGCAAGCAAGAAAATAAGTTGAATAATAACATCATTATTGATGGAATTCACGTCCTATCATTGTCGTTATACAGGATATTCCGTATGAGCATATTAGCACGCGCGCTTAATGTTAGCAACATTACATCCTTAATAAGTGGTACTCATGGTAAATATTACATTTATACTAATGAGGTTTGTTTTTTTTATTGCCTTTTACCGCTAGACAGTTGATTTATTTGAAAACTGATCAAGGTTTGGCGGAAACAGTTTGTTTCTAAGTGACTGTCTGAATTTCCTTTCAGTAAAGTCTTTTTGAAATCAATAGTGCTGCAGATTGCTGTAAAAATCGTTCAGATAGTGAACCAAGCATGAAATTTGGCACAAACATTCCTAAGACTACGCTCTCTTAGAAAGGGCGCTGGCCACCTGAAAATCCAAGATGGCGGCTATTTTTTCAAAATGGCCGCCATCTATGTTGAGATTCACTGGTTTGGGAGCATCTATTGGATGGAATATGCCAGTTTTTTTTTTTAACCTCGACTTTTAGGTTATAAAAATGTTCCATACCACACATTTTATTGAAAACCCTTACTAAATGAATTGTAACCAAGATGGCGTACAAAATGGTTGCCATAAAAGTTTTTTTCTATCCACAGCGCTAGCAGACATAGAGACCAACTGTTTTTATTTAATGGTATATTCATGTGATCAGACAGTTTAACTAATATGCTATTTTCAACTGAAATAGTAATGGTATGGTCACATACAACATTGTGTCTAAGACTGTAACCATAAAAAGAAAAGAAGAGAAATACGGACTAAATATAACCAATCTGTATAGGTCTCTCAACCTACACCTTTGAAAAAATTCGAGGATAAGAAGGTAGGCATAGCATGACACGTTGGATGCTCAAGCTAGATTATCTACTGAAGAGAGGGCAATATTTATCTAGACTTCACATTTGCAAGTGCACAGAGCTGTGCAGGAAGACCCAGCTTGTAGCACTTGCACCTTTCCCGACAGCCTGCTTTGCATCCACATTTGGTAAGCTGTTGGCAACTCTTGGCTAAGGGCGAGTTGGTTGTCCAGAGGACTTGCCATGCTTCACCAGACTTTTGCCATCCCCACTCAGCAGGGTTCTCTGGCTGTGGCTGACACTGGGTGGCCTGCCCCCACACACAACCAGCCTGGTATGCAGCACGCTTGGTGTGTTGGAGGAGAGCTCCCTGGTTGGTGGAATGGCCTCATATGCCCTTTGTTTTCTGGGCAAACATATCAAGTCTAGCCTCATCCACAGTGCCAGCAGTGCTGGATCTTTCATACATAAGTATGACAAACCTCTCCAGGACCTTCAGGTCACTCTCTTCCACTCTGAGAGGGTAGTGACTCAGTTTGGAGAACACAGTGGAGGCCTCTGGAAAGATGTTCCATGTCTGCCAGGCGGTCTTCTTGCCCTTGCTCGGAAGGCTGACACTGTATCACAGCCTGTGAAGCATGGAAGAAGAGCATGCCATTCACCTTCTCCTGGCCCAGAGAGTTGCACAGGTCATGCACAGCAATCCAGCGCAGGCTCTGGCCTTGGCCAAATGCCACCCATAGCTTCTCTAGTTTGTACAAACTAGAGGCTGTAACCTGGTGCATCTGCCGTGTCCTGGTTACACTTGCAGCTGACAGGAAGGATTCTGCAGTTCCAGATGAAGCAACTCCTGCCTCCACCAGAGCTCCTGTCCAACCACTGCCATGAAGAAGAGTACCAAGAGATGTCATTGCTGCCATCTCAATGTGCAGACCACCAAACATTACCAGATACTTGTCTTCGCCATACTGATCAGGCCACTGCCACTGCACCTGCTTTTGCTACGGCATAGATTGGCTGATCAGCTGTGATTATGGGTATCTGGCCAGGGTTCAGAAAATCAGTGACATCCTGCACTTTCTGCATCACGTGTTTGATCGTAGCAACAGAATGAGCCTGATCACGCAGGAGAGGAAGCAATGAAGTTATGGTTACTTCAAATTCTGGGCTTCTCTTCATTGAAGCGTGATGAGCTGACCACGTCAGATTCACTGCATCATCTATTTCCTGGGTGACTATGACCTTGTCTAGCCACTGATACTCCAGTGCAAGCTGTGGCCCCAAGATATCTGTGGGTGGCTTTGGTATTGCAGTGTTTGGTGGCACAGGGTTCTTTGTTTGAAAGGAAGCTGGTGAGATGTTTGTAAATGTGTCCGGCAATTCAGGCACCGACCTCACTTTCTCAGGTGCAAACTTTAGTTGCTGTCTTTCCTGTCCAGTGTTCTCCTTGGTGGGGTGCTGAAATATGGAGATGCTAGTTCCATGGAAGGAGGTAGTGGCAGTAGTTGCAGATGGGTTGTGGTCGATGTTGTCCATCACTGCAGTGGTGAACAACCCTTTTCGCAGTACTGGGGACAGACCACACCCTCCTCCACATATTTGCTAACTGTGGCATCTCCTAACTGTGCAGAGACCTCAGTACTCTGTCATAAGAGATACTGAGGCCATACTGATGTAGCATTTCAACCAGGTTTCTCTTCCTGGTTTTGGCATAGACTGAGAGTCCCATGTAGACTGGGAATGGTGTTTCTCTGTCTTTGGAGTGTCTATGAGTTGTTGCTCCCTCTTTGTATCAGGAGTAGCAGTTGAACTGCATGAGCTGTGCAATGGCCTGGTCTGACTTTGATGCTCCAAATCGTAACTGTGACTTGATGTCAGCCCCATGCTCAACCCATCCTACAAACTGGAGCAGGAGAGGAGGCACAGAATTTCGTACACAAGCCTCAGAAAATGTGCCATCAAACCGTGACTGATGATCAAGTATAGACTTTCTGAGAATATTTGCTGCTTTAGCAATGATAACTGCCTCTGAAAGATCAGATGATTGAGCAAGTGCTTTTCCCACATCCTTTTTGAAATGCAAGTAATACATCTCTGCCAGATTTATGAGCCTCAAGTTCTGGAATTTCTGCCAGAAGTTTGTCTTTGAGTCTCGTGGAATTTACACTTGGTGACTCTACACCTAATTGTTCCAGACGTTGTTGGTAGAGGTGGCAAATATCTGCCAGCCGAAATGTGACTGGATCATCTGAACAAAGGTTGTTTTCAACAATGTATGTCATCAGTTCTGACAGAACTAGTGGATACACATCTGATTCTGACTCAGTGCTACCTTGGTCTTTCTCAAGGCTCCTCAGGTAGGACCTTTTTCTGTTGTAGAGGGCACAAAGACAGGCATGGTGATACTTAAACTCCTGTGCAATGACATCCCCACCAGTCAACTTAGCAAGGAGCTTGCCATCACTAAGTATCTCTGCACATTCACGCAATTTCAAGTCAAGGCCCTTAGTACTAACCTGTCTGAGATCAGATGCAGGTGCCACTTTCTCACAGAAAATGCAAACTTCATTGTCATGACTGGTTCAGCGCAGTTTTGTAACGACTAGTCTCAGTGTTGCTGGTCTGGTCATTGGATTGTCGCTTTCTTGCACGGTCCAGTTTAGTGTTGTTAAACAACAAGCGACAGTTCACATGGTATTTTGCTGCCTTTTTTTCCTGAGAGTGGCCTCTATGCCATCACCTTCATCCAGCCTTGCTGGATCCATTATCAGTGGCATTTCATTAATTTCACTGAACATGGGAATGTTCCTTGCCAGCATTGTGTACCCATCATGGTCTAGGACATGATGACTTGGAGGTGATGTCAAAGTGCTCACCTCTTTTGTCCTTCTGACAAAGACAACACAAACTCAGTTTGTTTTTCTACTGCTCAATATTGGATTGGCATCACATTCTGCCATGATTTCACTTTTGATTAAGGCCGAGGGTTATCCTTTACCACCTTAAACAAAGCACACATTCCTGTATGGGATTCAACTAGGTTCGGTCTCCCTACACCTAGCCCGATCATTCATCCAGTGCCATTTAAGTCCCGTGTGATCTGTACACCATCCGGGTAAGTACATGAACCATCATGTACAGCCCCATACCCTTGGCTCGGCTCTCCCGCGCTGGCACATCCTGTCTATTCAGGTGCGGCTATCTAACTATAGCTGGTCTGGGGCTGTTAGAAAGCATTTGGGACACTAAACTAAACTATACTACAACTACTAGTCTAAGACTACAGGATTAGTAAAGCTGGATTAGCTGGCACTGAACCCCATGCTGAGTTACACAGCAGTGATGTCACCAGTGTGCCCTGGTTGTGTGCAGACATACACTCTTTTACATTTATTAATTTTCCTTCAAAATTGATGAGTTATTCGAAAGAGATGGCCTCATTAGGATCTAAAACCACAGAAACCAAGATCCATGCTTAAAACGATAATTGTTGAAGCGGGCATTATTTCTCATTATAATTATTGTTTCTACCTTTTCTTGGCAGCCATATAGCCCCCATATTTAAAGGTAAACTGTACTGGAAGCTACAGAAACATAATATTCACAAGAAATAGTATGGAAGAGCTTTACCATATTGCTAGAAGCAAATACATGCCATTCTAGTGAAAAATTAGCCAAAATCTGTCGATACTGGCCGCCATCTTGGAATTTGGCCGCCATATTAAATTTTTGCGTGGCCAGCGCCCTTTTCTGATAGAGGAACTTTAAAGAGCACTTGTGCAAAATTTCATGCTTGTTTCACTATCTGAACGATTCTTATGAAATATGCAATTATCTGCTGCACTATAGTTGTTTTGGCCCCCGTCAATTTGCATGATGGTTCAACACAGATTCCACACAAACCCAGATTACTGAGTGCTGTGTTGATGATAATCACACTCTCGGAGAATTGCGTCGCCTTTTTGGATGAAACTTAAATTGTCATCATCTATTGCCTCTACTTCTTGTAGTACTGTACATCTTCCGCGTAAAAGTTCCAGGGCAGTTCCTTATGTCATGACGACACCATTGTAGCAACTGTAAACAGCATTGCAGGAAATGAAATTATGTAAGACAGGTGTCCTTGGTTGGAATTTTAGACCACGACTTATGGTGCTGTCAGTCATGAATCACGTGAGCAAGTTCAGTAGACATTGGAAATCTGAGGTAGACCGCGCATTATTAGTCATAAGCAGATCTTTAAAACCCCTCGAGAGAAATTAGAAAAATCATAGGTCCGAGATATAACCGCCGTTTGAGGACGGGCTGTTGGTGGAAATTTCTTTCAAATTTTCGAGTACAAAATGCATGGTCTTTACTAGACATGCTTACATGGTAATGTGGGCAGCTCTGTATTTTGCATCCATTCCTTAGGAGTCCAAATTTTTTATCTTTACCAGGTTCTATTGCAGATTTCCTTTAAGAAAAAAATACTCCGGTAGAATTTTATGTGAGTAAAAATGTGACACAGCGGTCGCGTTAAACTGCTTTATAATAATAATAATAATAATAATAATAATAATAATAATAATAATAATATAATTTGGCAGCAGACCCTCTTTTAAACAGGTTCTATTGAATATTATTGCTGCTTCAGCTGCATTTATTTTGTAGAAGACTTTTTCTATTTTCCTTATTGCGGACTTCTCTTCAGTGGAGGTGCGTGCTAACAGCTCGCCTATATTTGTCATTGCATGGGGGGAAAAGTCAAAATCTGGATTCTGCTTCTTTATATATTCTATACAGTTAGTTCTATACAATTGTTGCTGCGACGTTTCGACAGACTCTTCTGTCATTCTCCAGCGGGAGCTAGTAGAGGACTGGCAGATTGCATAGGTCCTTCTGAACTTATACACGGGAATTCTGGCTTGAAGTTCGCCGACTGCAACCAATCAGAATTCGCCGTCCATGACCCCCTGCTGAAGCCCGTGTATAAGTTCAGAAGGACCTATGCAATCTGCCAGTCCTCTACTAGGACGTTATAATCCAATGGGCATTTCTCCAGAAGTCCTTCAGGAGGTGGAAGAATTCTGGGTGGAATGATTCCAAAGGCAGATTCTGAATTTCACCATGAAACATTTGTTTGAATGCACACTTCAAGATTTGCGAGGTTGCAGCTGAAGGAGACGAAGACAGCTGGATTCTTGCAAACTTCTTCAGGAAGCTGTGATAATCCAGTGGGTGTTTATCCAGGAGTTCTTCAGGGTCTGATGACGGCTTCAGAGGATCCTGGAGTCGTGAAGACGTCTTCAAGAAGACATTATAATCCAATGGGCGGTTCTCCAGCTGAAGAAGGCTTCACATGATCCTGGAGTCTTTAAGACTTCAAGAAGACGTTATAATCCAATGGGCATTTCCCCAGGAATGCTTCAAGAGCTGAAGACGGCTTCAAAGGATCCTGGAGTCGTGAAGATATCCTATGGCATGGATATGGGTATGCATATTGGTATAGGTATGTTATGGTTATGGGTATGGTACAGATATGGGTATGGTACGGATATGGGTATGGGTATTGGTATGGGTATGGTACGGATATGGCTATCGGTAAGGGTATGGTATGGGTATAGGTATGGGTATGTTACAGATATGGGTATAGAAAAGATATGGGTATGATTATAGATGTGGGTATGGGTATGGTACAGATTTGGGTATGGGAATTGGTAAATGCGAGCGATAGCGAGTATCTGCTAGTTATCTTCTAAAATCGCACAACCACAAGAGAGAGAGAGAGAGAAAAGGAAAACTATATTATCTTATGGTGAAATTATTTACGTAAAACGCACAAGCACATGTAAGACAGGTGGAATTCAGAACAAGCCGAAAGGATGAAGGAAGGATTCGGTCGTCCGAAAGGGATTAAGTGGGCCCTTAGTATCTTGTAAAACCCCGTCTTTAAGAAGCCATAGCACTATATGTCTAGACAGGCCAAGGATCCTTCTAGTCTTCACCCTGTGGCTCCTACGAAGGCTTTCTTATTTTAATTATCATTATTATTATAATTGGTGATGAAATCCATAATGACGTCAGTGTAAATATGGATTAAAAATATAAGTAAAACGAGAGCTTTCAGGTTCTCGAGAGCTCTCGTGTTGAATATATTTTTGCTATATATTTACACTTACACCATTGTGGATTTCATCACCATTTAATCTCTCTCTCTCTCTCTCTCTCTCTCTCTCTCACACACACACACACACACACACACACACACACACACACACACACACACACACACATCAATCATCAGGTTCCCAAAGCTGGGGCACTCAACCAGCACAAAGTGCCGCGCAGAGACCGATGACACTAATACGCAATACACTTTCCCCTGAATGAATTCTTGGCAAGGGAGAAATTCGATACAAAGTGACAAAGAGTACAATACAAAAGTAAAACAAATACTTTAATCATCTGGAAAATAGAAATAGAGTAATCAATAGTATTCTGTTGATGGGAAATCAAGCTGCAATGATATTCTTATCAGATTTTCCAAGGCATGCTGCCTTTTCCCCGGGGAGGCAGCTTCTAGGGAGGACACTCCCCTTCAAGGGTACCTTCAAGAGACTGGCCTCCCTAAGGAGCTTTTGGCCCTCAACATGCTCGCTTCCTCCGAGGAAGCAACCTCTAGGTCGGATCCTTCCCTTCAAGGGTGCCCTCAAGAGACTGACAGGCCTTGGTGGCTTTTGGGCCTCATCCTTGAAGTTCTTGGGCCCTCTCCACCTCTCCAGACCCGCTTCCCCAGCCTGGCAGGATGCCTGTCTTCCTCCCAGGAAGCAGCCTCTGGGTCGGACCCTTCAGTTCCCTTCAGGGGTCCCCTCAAGAGACTGACAGGCCTTGGGGGCTTTTGGGCCTCATCCTTGAAGTTCTTGGGCCCTCTCCAGACCTGCTTCCCCAGCCTGGCAGAATGCCTGCCTTCCTCCCAGGAAGCAGCCTTTGGGTCGGACACTTCCCTTCAAGGGTGCCCTCAAGAGGCTGGCGGGCCTTGGGGGCTTTTGAACCCCATCCTTGAAGCTCTTGGGCCCTCTCCAGGCCCACTTCCCCATCCTGGCAGGATAACTGCCTCTTTCCGAGGAAGCAGCCTCTGGGTCGGATCCTTCCCTTCAAGGGTGCCCTTAAGGGACTGGCAAGCCTCAGCGGCTTTTGGGCCCTATCCTTGAAGTTCTTGGGCTCTCTCCAGGCCCGCCTCTCCAGCCTAGCAGAATGCCTGGCTTCCTGGGTCGAACCCTTCCCTTCAAGGGTGCCCTCAAGAGACTGGTGGGCATTGGAGGCTTTTGGACCCCATCCTTGAAGTTCTTGGGCCCTCCCCAGGCCCACTTCCCCATCCTGGCAGGATACCTGCCTTCTTCCGAGGAAGCAGCCTCTGAATCGGACCCATCCCCTCAAGGGTACCCTCAAGAGACTGGCAAGCCTCGGGGGCTTTTGGGCCTCATCCTTGAAGTTCTTGGGCCCTCTCCAGCCTGCAGGATACCTGCCTTCCTCCGAAGAAGCAGCCTCTTGGTCGAACCCTTCCCTTCAAGGGTGCCCTCAAGAGACTGGCGGGCCTTGGGGGCTTTTGGACCCCATCCTTGAAGTTCTTGGGCCCTTCCCAGGCCCACTTCCCCACCCTGGCAGGATAACTGCCTTCTTCCGAGGGAGCAGCCTCTGGGTCGGACCCTTCCCTTCAAGGGTGCCCTCAAGAGACTAGCAAGCCTTGGGGGCTTTTGGGCCTCATCCTTGAAGTTCTTGGGCCCTCTCCAGCCTGCAGGATACCTGCCTTCCTCCGAAGAAGCAGCCTCTTGGTCGAACCCTTCCCTTCAAGGGTGCCCTCAAGAGACTGGCGGGCCTTGGGGCTTTTGGACCCCATCCTTGAAGTTCTTGGGCCCTTCCCAGGCCCACTTCCCCACCCTGGCAGGATAACTGCCTTCTTCCGAGGGAGCAGCCTCTGGGTCGGACCCTTCCCTTCAAGGGTGCCCTCAAGAGACTGGCAAGCCTTGGGGGCTTTTGGGCCTCATCCTTGAAGTTCTTGGGCCCTCTCCAGGTCCGCTTCCCCAGCCTGGCAGGATCCCTGCCTTCCTCCCAGGAAGCAGCCTCTGGGTCGGACCCTTCAATTCCCTTCAAGGGTGCCCTCAAGATACTGGCGTGCCTTGGGTGCTTTTGGGCCTCATCCTTGAACTTCTTGGGCCCTCTCCAGGCCTGCTTCCCCTGCCTGGCAGGATGCCTGCCTTCCTCCCAGGAAGCAGCCTCTGGGTCGGATCCTTCCCTTCAAGGGTGCCCTCAAGAAACTGGCGAGCCTTGTGGGCTTTTGGGCCCTATCCTTGAAGTTCTTGGGCTCTCTCCAGGCCCACTTCCCCAGTCTAGCAGGATACCTGCCTTCCTCCGGCGAAGCAGCCTCTGGGTCGGACACTTCCCTTCAAGGGTGCCCTCAAGAGACTGGAGAGCCTTGGGGGCTTTTGGGCCTCACCCTTGAAGTTCTTGGGCCCTCTCCAGGCCCGCTTCTCCAGCCTAGCAGGATGCCTGGCTTCCTGGGTCAAACCCTTCCCTTCAAGGGTGCCCTCAAGAGACTGGCGGGCATTGGAGGCTTTTGGACCCCATCCTTGAAGTTCTTGGGCCCTCCCCAGGCCCACTTCCCCATCCTGGCAGGATACCTGCCTTCTTCCGAGGAAGCAGCCTCTGGGTCGGACCCTTACCTTCAAGGGTGCCCTCAAGAGACTGGCAAGCCTCAGGGGCTTTTGGACCTCATCCTTGAAGTTCTTGGGCCCTCTCCAGGCCCGCTTACTCAGCTTGGCAGGATACCTGCCTTCTTTCCAGGAAGCAGCCTCTGGGTCGGCCCCTTCCCTTCAAGGGTGCCCTCAAGAGACTGGCGTGCCTTGGGGGCTTTTGGGCCTCATCCTTGAAGTTCTTGGGCCCTCTCCAGCCTGCAGGATACCTGCCTTCCTCCGAGGAAGCAGCCTCTTTATCTTCTCCTTTTAAGCGATCTGTGTTGATATCCAAATACCTTCACCATACTCTGCTTTCTCTTACCCAGCTTTTCAGATAAGACACTTGCTTTCTCTGCAGGCTTCAAGGAGATTTGAAGGATTTTGGAGATTGTTCCTGGAGACTTTGGAGTTCGGCGCTTGCGCGAATGTTATTTCTCTCGTCTTTTCAGGAGCCGGAGACTTAGGATTCCAAGATGTCTTTAAGGGAAATCCCGAAGCTTTTATATAATTTTAACATTGCCTTTGCCATTACTTCTCTTTTTTCTGACGCATATGTAGTTTCTTTTCTTGATCGAGTAGCCTTCTAGAACCTTATGGGATTCCCTCTTACTGATGATATTGATCATCCCTTCGATTTTACCTTGCTTCTCCAAAAAGTAGTCCTGGGAATCCAAAATCTTTCGAGCAGTTTCTAACACCAGGTATCTCCACTGTCGTCCTTTCTTCTTTCAAGAACTGCTCTCAATCAGCTTAAAACACCTAAAGTTCTCTATCTTTTACTTCGTATAAATTCTTCAACTCATCCACGCCATTATCCTCCTCTCTTGATTATTTCCCTCCATATTTCGAATGAAGAACTTGCGTCCATAAATGACAATACAAATATGGAGCTACTGAATATACCCATAAGCACCGAAAGCAGGAACCTCGAATCAATACTGCTCCGCAAGTAGTCCATTTTTTCATGAGTAAACAATTGTACACTGATGTTATGTGCCATTCCCTTGATGTATTTTCTCTCCAGAACTTCTCTTTTAGTCTTTCTGCTTCATCAGCCAGTCCATTTTAAACTTCGCCTTCTCTTAATCACGTTCTCATTCTGAAGGTTTCAAAACGACTTGGAAGATCTTGGGGATTGCTACTGGAAGACTTGGAGTCAGTGCACCTACTGAGTTATGGCGTTAGGCGCATGTGCGAATGCCATTTCTTCCGACATTTCAGGAGCTGGTAACGGAAGGATTCCAAAACATCTTAAGAGAAACCACAAAGATATTACAGTAACATGCAACAAAGATTGTTACTAGCAGCAGATGACTTGAAATTTGCTTGAAGCTTTATTGCCACGAAAATATCAATATTTCAAAAAGAGAGATATATAAATTAATCGAAAAATCATCATCATCCTTTTTCTTGTAGTGTATCCTTTTCTATATGTAGTATATATATATATATATATATATATATACAGTATATATATATATATATATATATATATATATATATATATATATATATATATATATATATATATATATATATAGAGAGAGAGAGGGATATATATATATATATATATATATATATATATATATATATATATATATATATATATATATGTATGTATGTATTATACATTCCAAAGACAGATTCTGAATTTCTCCATGAAACGTTTTTTTGAATGCACAACTTCGAGGTTCTCGAGGCTGCAGCAGGAGATGAAGACAGCTGGATTCTTGAAGACTTCTTCAGGAAGCCGTGATAATCCAGTGGGTGTTTATCCAGGAGCTCTTAGGGATCTGAAGACGGCTTCATAGGATCCTGGAGTCGTGAAGACATCTTCAAGAAAACATTATAATCCAGTGAGCGGTTATAATGTCTTCAGGAAGACATTATAATCCAATGGGCGTTTCTCCAGAAATGCTTCAGGAACTGAAGATGACTTCAAAGGATCCTGCAGTCGTGAAGACGTCCCCTGCCAATCGGGGAGTCTACATGTAATAATAAAACTGAAACATTTGTTTGTTTGTTTGCACACCAGGCGGTAAATGGGGTTGGTACTGCCTGTAGACTTTTGCTGACCATTATTACGAATTAATTGTTTATAAGAATTTCACAGGTAACTTGGCCCATCAGGGTACTGAAAAGCAAATAGCTTACGATTTTCTGAACGGATAGATTTTTGGACATGTTTGATAGTTTTTTTTACGGTATATCTCTGCAATTGTGAGGTCATGGTTGAGGACAAAGGAGGAAGTTCCTTATAGATGAAGGGTAACACTGCATAATACAGAACTTCGTAGAAAGTAGATCAGGATTCTGTTCTCAGCAAAAGAACAATTCAAGTCCACACCTATTAAGGGAGAAACTTTGGGAGTAAGGTGGCTTGACATTCGTATGCAGTTCAGCGCCACGTTAGGTTAGAGTTTGTACTTCCTTGCACTAAGGTAATGGATCAGCATTGACGTTAAAGGTAAAGTGATTCGAGAAACCTTTAAATTGACAATAAATGAATGATTATATGTGATCTGACGTTTTGGTAACCAATAGGGTTGGATGAAAGGCATGGCAGTCGATAAAAGAGGCCTCTAAAAATAGTCGTGGTGTCGTGTATTCATAGGCGCTTGATTATTTTGTGCATTGGCGTCGGAACGTGAGAACACTCCAAGATAAAGTGGTCTCATAGGAAATTCTGAACAAGGAACGCATGTGAAAGAAGACCGCAGTGACTTGGAGCCATAGTAATTCACTGTAATTGCGACCAGTTGGAAACAAGAACATAAAGCAGAAATGATATACCAAAATGGAATTAAATATTCAATAAAATTCGCTACGATTACCGTTAATTGCACCAAATATTGTCAGTTGCCATTTTCACCCTTTTAATCGCTTTTGTCTGTCCTGTAATTTTTCTTCCGCAGGAGTAACGTATATAGTCTGACATCAGATGTACAAACATTCATTACACAGACCCCATATTCGTTTACACGAATAACTAACTTTCAACTGATTTTAATTGTTGTAATCCATTGCGTTAGTTCCATTTAAATGCATTATTAATCACATTTGATCAGTTTCGATGCATTATTGGCCCATATTGGTATTTGGACGACTCGATAATGTTTTCAGAGGATATAACTGCGTAGTTGTGATTCATATCAGTCATCACTTTGTATTCTGCATATCAGCCTGAAACAAGGGAAAGTGTCCTCGCTGTGTTGAGCAGACATTTTTCATTATACATGATCACCCAAGTGCTTTTAAGATCTTTTTATTGCACGTGTGTATATCCTCACTTTCTAAATATTGTGCACAATGGCTTGTAAACCAGACAGAACCATGAGGCAAGGTCGTGTTACCTTTTATATTGCTAATTGACTGGAGTACATATGTCGCAATTTGTGGATTCTGGGTCAGCTCTGTACCCTTGCTTGAGTGTGTACACTCAAGTGCACTTTACTTTGTCCCGCTTATTTATAACTTGACTTACGGTATCTTGTTTTGCTTCTATGCATTTCCAGTTTTTTCAGTACTGAAAAGAAACAATGCCTGTGTTGCCCAGGCTGGATAGTAACTGTAACGCTAACTCTGAATTGTTCTTAATAAATACTATTGGATTCCTTCCGAAAAAATTTTTCTTTTCATATAAGAAAATGGTTTTCCAGTACTTTTACAAAAGCCGTGTCTAATGCACTGAGGTGCAGAGATGCACCCTACGTGAAGAGTTATCTGTGCTACAGCTAATTCATGCGTCATAAATAAGAATTCAAAGTTTAATTAAACCGGAAACAGTTTTCTTTCTTTTGAAATTAATTTTGAATAAATACTCATCTTCTAATTCTTGTGATCCTTGAAACCATTTTTTAAATCAAACCAAGGTGAAGTTATGCATAACATTGACTGACTCTAGATTTAGCCAGCTATATACAAGCGTATTACCAATTCACAATAGAAACACGACTGTATAAAATCTAAAGTTATGGCAAAGGTTAAATTGCGTGTTGACCTTTGATCTCTAAGTATGACCTTGGCTTCACTCAGCACATATCCTTCATTTGTGGATTATGCCTACAAAATATAAAGTTTCCATCTTTTATAGTTCGAAAGTTACGGTCAGTGTTAAATTCTTATTTGACCTTCGACTGCTAGTTATGACATTGACCTCAGTCTGCGCAACATTTTCATCAGGGGATTATGCACGACAAATAATTAGTCTCGATCCTGAACGGTTTAAAATTTATGGCCATGGTTGAATTCTTATTTAACCTATAGCCAGGAATTACCTTGACATTTCTTTGCAAACTTTAATGCATTGCCAACAATCCCTTGAGTAAAGTTGGTGTGGATGAGTTTGCAGCTAGCCAGGTACGACCATTTGGGAAGAGAAGAGGGACATAAACACACGATGCGTCATTTACACCTGGTCATTCTTTTTCTCTTGTTTTTTTTTTCTGAAAGATTGTTAGGCATGTTCATGGTATTGACTACTACTACTACTGCTGCTGCTGCTGCTGCTGTTATTAATTATACTAATAAAATGAATACATTAATGTCTACTGACAGCTAGATTCTATCCAAAGTACCAGAGTTACTCAGACAGTTTGTATTGTTGAATAATAAAGATACCATTATAAATCTGCAATAATTCGACTCCTTAACACGAGGCCTGATATTAGTCATAATATGAAAACATTTCTCTTGTGAACTAATGTCAAGGAGGGAGAATTTACTTATCGCTTCTGTTCCTGGCACGAAGGTGAGACCTAGGCTGTCTATCTCCCCTACCCCTCTTTGGCTTCATTTAATAATTTTTAAGTGCAACAAGAATGAAAATAAAACAAGCAGCAGGGTCGTGTCATCCTTCTTATACTTACCAATTTATTGTTCCTAAAGTTTACAAGTTTATTGTACTGTTAACAACTGGTCAAGTAATCCCATGTAAATGAGTGATGGGAATCAGATTCCACTTATTATGTTGTTGTACCTTCTGCTGCTGTTATTCCAACGCCTGTATGGATACTTGCTTTGATTATGTCTTCAACATTGTTGGAAGAGTCAGTTAAGGGGCTTGGTAGAGGTAGGACGAAGAAGCTTAAGGTTCCCATGATAAGAAGTCCACTCTATCTGATGTCACTCTTTGCTGAAAAGTAGGACAATAATCTGTCCACACTGAAAGAAACAGGTGACTGTAGGTGTGTTCAATAACCAGTTTCAGGAGCTTGTTCGTGACTGGTCCCTTCTCAGTCTCCAACAAAGAGAGGGTCGTCCTGGACACTTCCCCTGCTATGCATGTCCCTTTGAAGGAATGGCAGAAAGAATCTGCTCTTCCTGTGATCTACAACTGCCCCAGTGTTTTGGAATTATTTGAGAGGTCCATGGGCATGCTCATGATCAATCTCTCATGCATGGTTACCTCCATGTATTGTGATGATCATCACACACAAGTTGTCCCCACATTTTTGTTCCCAGTCACAACCACTCTGAGTTGGGTACTGTCCAAGCAAGGACATTGTAGTGCACGTGTCTGTTCAAACAGACTCGGTACTGGTTCCAACAAGTCTGGTTGTGCTTCTGATCTCTAGGACTGAAGGCAAAAGGGTTGACTGCCTCTTGTAAAACAATGTCTCCTGATCATGGATCATTGTCTTCCAGGAAGGCAGAGGGTTGACCGTGTCCAGTGTAACAGTGTCTTCTGACCATGGCTCATTGTCCATTATCATGCGCATATGACATTCAACTCTATGATCTCTGAAGCATGTGCCAGGACAGGTGTTTTGCTTCTGGAACTTCAACAGGTTGAGCTAGTCACTTCCTTGAGATCACGGTCCTCACATGTGAGCATAACGTCCTCAAGACAGTGACCAGAAGCATCCGGTAGTACCCATCGAGCAAACTTTAGGGTTAATCCCAGAGGCACGGCTGTCTTTCCAACTGTCCGGTTTCCAGGGTGGAGAATTCCTTTGCCCCTATCCATTCCCTCCAGTTACTCCCACTGTTTCTGGTGCATTAGCAGAGGTATTACACTCCAGAGGAATATGCCTCATATGTTTTTGAAAGTGCTTGGGTTTCAATGTAATTTAAACTACATAATGTACTCATATTTGTCAATTATTCTTCTGTAGTTGACTTCAGCACCCACTGTCAGTGAAAGCTACTGAAAATGTTGCGGTCCTACTGGGACATGACGGCAGAAACTATAGTTAACGCCTGTGCGCTCTCTCTCTCTCTCTCTCTCTCTCTCTCTCTCTCTCTCTCTCTCTCTCTCTCTCTCTCTCTCTCTCTCTCTCTCTCTCTTGCATGTGACATTAGTCATCACAAAATAACCACATCAGGCATACATAGTAATTACACCAAAAAATCCTGTATGACGCCCCTGTAATCATGCCACACTAGGCCCATGAGCAGAAATGGCGCTTGAAGCGCAAACATGACCACAAGGTCACAAAAATTGGACAAAAAGTGCATTTCTTGGTACATTGACTTAAACGCTCCAGGATATAATGTTGAACAGAATAGAAGAATATAGAATTTAGGCCAAAGGCCAAGCACTGGGACTCATGAGGTCATTCAGGGCTGAAACAGAAATTGGCAGTAAAAAGATTTGAAAGGTGTAACATGAGGAAGACCTCGCAGTTGCATTATGAATCAACTGTTAAGAGAGGATGGAAAGTAAGATGGAAGAAAGAGAATATGAATGGAGGTACAGTAAAAGGAATGAAAGGGGTTACAGCTAGGGGTCGAAGGGACTCTGCAAAGAGCCTTAAGTAATGCCTACAGTGGATATAATACTGAGTTTTATGTATAGTAAATTCTTAATTTACCCAAGCATTTGGCCCTTAGACTGGAGGCTTTAAAATTCTAGCATGTATTTTCAGTCATTTTAGGAGTTCATCTTCAAGGGAGGTTCTGAGTGTTTTTTTCGGCATTTCCTCACTTTGTAAGGTGTCAAAGAAACGAGCAGGTAAAAGTTACTGCTACTTTATTACAGATCCAGGCAGTTTATATAGCGGCCGACTGACGCCGGCCCGCGAGAGACAATGGAATTGACTGTGACCTGAGGTCGAAACAATAAACAATAATATGCAGTGAACGAGTACAAATTACAATACAAAACATACAGAACTTCAATATGGATACATTCTGATGCCTGTGAATGAAGAAACATGTGATACACAATGTGTGACATTTGTATAAACACGTATAAAGTAAAAATGGTTAAAATGCGTGACCTGGCACATTTTAGGCGTGACTAATTGAGTTTGAAGAAAATGGGAAGTCACCAAAGAAAACATGCTCAGCGGAGACTTAATTAATGGCGCCGCCGAAACACTACGCTGGCACCGATGTGGTGACTTTACAAATACTCCCAAGACAAGGGACGCGTCTGACTAATCCCTGTATCTGCTGGGACGCTGAAGGGTGCCGGCTCCTTGAAGATAACGGAGGGGTCTCCGCCTGTGAGGCTGCTGGTTGGGCGGTCCCTTCCTGGGGCGGCGGCGCGCTTTTGCCGGGTGAGGGCGTGCTGGAGTGCAGTTGGGCGGAAGGGTGCTGCGTCGCTGTCGGGACTCTCTGACAGAAAGGCGGGCTTTAAGCGGTCTATTGAAACCCAGTCGTCCTTCCCAGGGAGTGCCAGCCGGAACGCCTTGCTGTTCCGTTCTAGCCCGCGGAAGGGTCCCCTGTAGGGCTTGGTTAGTGGTGGACGGACGGCGTCGACTCTGACGAAGACGTGGGTGGCGGATGACAGCTGTGGCGGCATGAAGGTGGTTGATTTGTCGATGTATGAGCGCCTGCAAAGGCTTAACTTGCCGCCACGCCGCGGAGCCTCTGCAGTGATGGGGAGTGGCGTTCATCCATCACAAGCTCTCCCGGCACCACGAGGGGTTCCCCATAGGTTTGTTCGGCTGCAGACGGGGTGCCGTCGGCTCTGGGGGCGGTTCTCAACCCGAGGAGGATCCACGGCAGCTGATGTTTCCAGTCCTCAGCGGTGCAGCGGGCCATGAGGGATGACTTTAGGGACCTGTGGATCCGCCTGATGGGGGAAGCAGTTGGCCCGGCGGACCACAACTCGCAGAGGACGCCGATCGGTTGTGATGTGGTCGGGGCCGGCTAACCCAACTGGAGAGCAGGGCCTCGGCGCGCTGGCGGTGGCTTCTTGCATGGGTGTGGCTTCGGGCCACCCGTCAAACGGTCTACCACCGTCAGGAGGTATCTGGATCCGCCTGATGGGGAAGGGCCCCGACGCCGTGTGGACCAGCGCTCTGGCTTACTGGTCTGGCACTGACCCACCTTACTGGTCTGGCACTGCAGGCACTGTTTTGTCCAGGACGTGGCGTCCTTTTGCACCCCGTGCCAGACGAACTTTTTTGTGGTGCTGTATGTGAGGGTGTGTGTTTCGGGTACTCGCGAGATGAGTTTTCTGTACACGTCCTCCAGAAGGGCGTTGAGCACTGTGTCGGCCTGTAGGATTTCGTCCGTCAGGTCCGTGATTCTGAAGTGGCTCTCCACCCTGCGCAGCCACATCGATGGGTTCCCCCTGCATAAACGGCGGCAGTTTTACAGTGAGGGCGGCCCGCGATTGTGTTGCCTGGCCGTTGTGTGTTCGGGCACTGGTGTGGAGTTGCGGGAGGGCCTCGATGCAGGGGGGGGGCGGGTGTGATGGGAGGTAGGTAAACCTCCGAGTCCGCGGGTCCGTTTAACTGCATGAAGGAGGATATCCGCGTCCATGCTCGCTCCTTTGATCCCTTACTGGGTGGGGTATTTTCGCGTCAGTATGCGCGCACTGCGGCGCCGTGTGGTTCCGCTAGTGACGCTGGTGGGGTACGCCGACAAGAGTCAGCACGCTCAAACGCTGGTTACAGCGCCGTGTTTAGGCCGCTAAGAGCGTTTTGGAGAAATCCTGGAGCCAAGACTAAGTCGCCGTGTCGGTCCATTAATGGCTCCGGGATACTCCAGGGGTCACCACTGTAAGGTGTCAAAGAAACGAGCAGGTAAAAGTTACTGCTACTTTATTACAGATCCAGGCAGTTTATATAGCGGCCGACTGACGCCGGCCCGCGAGAGACAATGGAATTGACTGTGACCTGAGGTCGAAACAATAAACAATAATATGCAGTGAACGAGTACAAATTACAATACAAAACATACAGAACTTCAATATGGATACAGTCTTGATGCCTGTGAATGAAGAAACATGTGATACACAATGTGTGACATTTGTATAAATACGTATAAAGTAAAAATGGTTAAAATGCGTGACCTGGCACATTTTAGGCGTGACTAATTGAGTTTGAAGAAAATGGGAAGTCACCAAAGAAAACATGCTCAGCGGAGACTTAATTAATGGCGCTGCCGAAACACTACGCTGGCGCCGATGTGGTGACTTTACAACTTCCTTAAGTTTTGCGTGGGTGGAGGGGCCATTTTAGATGGATTGTTTGAAGATCGGTTACAAGTAATACTGCTGTAGCTGTTTAGAGATAGTAGTAAAATTTGGCAAAGGCCTTTATATTTGTATGCTTTGCTGCTACCAGATGTGATTGTTTTACGACAGTTGATGTTGAATGTATGATGCAGTAATAACATTTGTCAAATGTAACAGCCATGTCCATATCGAAATTGTTTGCTATTGTAATTCGGGCTTTATACAGATGATGGGATTAGTTGTGACTGAAATCAAGTTTATGAAATTTTTTTTACATAAACCCACAATTAATGTAAGTGCCCTCCTCCGAGGCCCACATTGACATTGTAACTAACATTCCAGACTACACAAAAGTTGGGCAGTTACATGCTATGGTCCTAAGGATCCAAGTGGCAGCCATTACTACAACTACTCTTTCTGTGTGGTAAACAAAAGACTGCTGTTTATGAGTGGTGGAGTTTAATTGAAAAAATATTTACGTTCCTAAAGAGTTGAAAGTACTCATTAGATTACCTTTAGTTATATTGTCAATTTACATACAACTCATTACTATTATCATTATTAGTTGCATCAAAAAGAGTGTAAGTTTTAACTGAATTACATTTCTGACCCACAGAGCTCGCCATATTTACACTAAATGTGAAAATTGGAGTAAAGTAAACTAATGAATACAGAAGGCTATGTTGGAAGAGACCAAATGAATGATAAGTAAAACTCATGAAGCAAAGCAACTAAGGCCAAAGGGACACTGCAAAGAACCTGTCGTACCATCTACAGTACCCATAGGGCACGATGCCAGTAATAACGCCCTAAGGGGGCACAACTCTATGAAATGTGCAATGACGGCAAATTTTACTGTGCCTTTATCTGCTGTTCTCTTTGTTTATTTATTTGTTTATTTTTTTTTTTTTTTTGTGGTGGTGGTAATTATAAGTGAGTGATTTCATACTCAGTTTTTAACTTACTTTGGTCAATGGTTTCTTTTAATATTGCATATTAGCAGTTATGTTTTGGTATGCAAGTTTTTTTCTTTGTTTTTTCTGCTGTTAGAAGTGATAATAAAAACTTAATTTGTTTCTTCACAAAGCCATCACATTAACAGAGCATATCGCACATTACCTGGTGGTTTGGATAGACTGGCGCGCACAAACAAAGTCCCTATCTTTAGTACTTACCTGAACCATTCTTGGCATATATGCCAACAAGTTAATAAGTCCCACAGGTTCCAAATTTTTTTTAGAAAATTTAGGTTTACTGTATATTTTCTGAATTTAATTTATTTTACATTCCTTTTTATTGTTGTACATTTTTTTACACTGATATACAGTAACATTAATCAAATTGAGATATTTTCAATGAAATTCATGCTTACTTTTGTGAAGGGTTACAGCTATTTTCTTCACTGGATGAAGTAGGTTCAGTTTTTGTGCATGTACTTTCTTTACACTTGCACACCAACCCAGAGCTCATCATTCTCTTTTGAGTTACAAATTTTAAAAGTAATTTGTATTTTTCCTAGGCTACACTTTCATAAATGGAGTTATTCATGTGAGGCACACTTTGGCTGTCGACTCAAAAACAAAATCCTATTACCCCTGGGCCTATGACCTGTCATGACCTCATGTGGCCTAGCTCTTCCACTGTTTGAATTACCCTCATGAAAATTTTGGTTTATGTCCTATGAAAAATACAAATTACTTTTAAAGTTTGTAATTTGTTCCAATGGGAATACAAACCCATCCTTTCATAAATGAAGACTTGATTCTTAGAGGGAAAGGGAATGGGATATAGAGTTTAAGCCAAAGGCCAAGCGCTGGGACCTGTGAGGTCATTCAGCATTGGAAGGAGATTGAGAGTAAGTAGGATTGAAAGGTGTAACAGGAGGAAATCCTCACAGTTGCACTATGAAACAATTGCTAGGAGAGGGTGGATGGCAAGATGGAAGATTGATAATATAAATGAAGGTAGAGTAAAAGGAATGAAAGGGTCTGCAGCTAGGGACCAAAGGTATGCTGCAAAGAACCTGTAATGCCTACAGTACACCGCATGAGGTGCACTGATGGTATTACCTCCCTACGGGGCTGATTCTTAGGTGGAAGGACAATCTGTTCCTACTAACCTGGATGGGTGTGCCCCACCCATGCACGAGGTGCCCATGGGAGGCACTAACTAAAGGTCATTATGGTCACGGACCTAACTACTGCCCAAATGCTGACATACCATCCTGCACTTTGCTGTCTTGATGGGTCCTCTTTAGTCCCTGTGGCGATGCTATTCCCCCCCCCCCCTGAATAGGAGGGGAGTGGGGCTATACGCTTTAGATGACATGCTGGACTTTGACTGTAGGGCCTAGAGTATATGTGTCTAGGGACTTCTGGCCTAAGTCTCTCAGGTAGGACACAAATGTGGTTTAGCACCTGTAGCAGGGATTGGTTCATGCTTGCCATTGAGGGGGCAATGGCCCTGATGTCATGGACCTTTAACTTTCCTGGAGACTCTGCCGTGCCCCTGTTGGGATCATAGGCCCTTGTGATGAATTCCCTCAACCGGAAGGAGATGGTGTTTTCAGAGACCTCCTTCTTCATTTTGCCCATCCTGACAAAGACTTCTTGCACCCAGGTCTCAGGGGTGCTGTCCTCTTCAGATACTGCTTTAGGGCTCTCACCAGACAAAACATCTTTGTCTCACCTGATGGAAGTCCCTCAGGGAGGAGATGGAGAAATCTTCAAATCTGAGGTCCAGGACTGAGGGGGTATTGAGTCCTGGCCACAAACTCCTTTACAAACTCAGGGATGTGGATGTCCAACCTCCAGCAGGGATGACGATGTACAAGAGGCCATGCAGCTCACTGACCCTCTCTGCAGAAATGAGTGCCAGGAGAACTACAGTCTTAAGGCTGAGGTTCCTGTCCAAGGTCTTAACAGAGGGGCTCAAAGGGGGCTCCCTGTAAGGTAGCAAGGACCTTAGTGACATCCCACTCTGGGGCCCTTACCTATCTCTGAGGATGGCAGACAACTCCCAGGACTTGAAGAAGTTGATGCCCTTCAGCCAGAATACATGGGTAAGGGCTTCCCTGTATCCCTTGATGGCAGTTACTGACAAGGCTTTCCATACCTCAGGAAAACCAGGAAGTTTGCAGTGACCTTCACAGTCGTCTTGAGGGGATCAAGATCCCTCTGGTGGCACTAATGACAGAATCCTGTCCATTTCCCTTAGTAGACCCCGATGGAGGAGGGTCTACGGGTATCCATAATAGCTACTGTAAAGTCCTTTGAAAATCCCTTGTTTCAGAGGAGTTGCTGGATAGTCTCCAACTGTTGAGCTGGAGGGCAGTTCCATTGCAATGGCACCTTCCATTGTCCTCCTGCACCAGAAGGTTTGGCAGTTGGGGAAACTCTTGAAACATCCAACAGTAGGTGTAGCAGATTGGTATACCACTCAGCCTGTGGTCATCAGGGTCATCTGTAGGCCCCGGGACTGGTATAGCCTCTTTAGTACCCTTCTCAGTTGACTGACTGGAGGGAAAATGTACACGTCCATGTTGTCCCATGGACATTGGAAAGTGGCCCGCATCGCTGCCCTCTGGTCTGGTATTGGGGAACAGTGCAGTGGCAACTTTGCGTTGACTGCTGTCACTAACCAATTTAGTGCATCCTCACTGCCAGGTTTCCCAGGGCTGGGAAGACAACCCCTCCTTTTTTGTTGATATGGCCTAACACCATTGTGTTGTCGCCCAATAAGACAACCGAGTGGTCTATTAGGTGGTGTTGGCAGTACTGGAGAGCCAGCCATGCCACTTTCATCTCCAAAAAGTTGATGTGCCCTACCTTTACTTCGGGCCCCACATCCCTGAAATGCAATATCCGTTGAGGTGTGTGCCCCTTACTCCTTTTCAGGAAGCGGAGAACACCAGCTTGAGGAAGGTTTGCTGGGTTGCATTCCCAATGTCAGGTTAACCATGTCTATCAACCATGTTAGATCTTCCTTTACTCTCTCAGTCACCTCTGTGGGCTGCAACAGGTCCTTCTTCGGTTGCTGCCAGGTCTCTTTCAGCCACCACTAGAGAGACCAGAGGTGTGCTCTGCCCCTAAGAAGCAGTTTCTCAAGGGAGACCAGATGGCCTAGGAGGATCTGCCACTTCTTCGTTGGCTGGAGTGTCTCAGCAGGGAGGCCGTGGGAGATATCCAGCAAGTTGGTACTGCTCTCCTGCAATGGGAAGGCCCTTACCATCTCTGTGCATAATGTCAACACCAAGCATTTGATGTTTTTGGGGTCAACTCAGACTTGCGGAGGTTGAATACTCTACCCAGTGTCTGGCACAGGCTCAGGATCATATCCAATGTCCTCTCTGCCTCCTCTTGAGAGGAGGAGAGGATTAGCCAGTCATAGAGATACCGCCATAGTCAAATGCCCTTGTAGTGTGTCCAGGACACAGCTGGAACACTCTGTGTGTAAATAGGACTCCGTCTCTAGATCAAAGCATTATGACCTGCACTGGTACATCACCCCTTGGTGATGAACCATACATACTGTACTTCCTAGGGAAGTCTCCACAGAGAAGGAAGTCTGTTGTAGGATCTGGCTGGCTGCTGACAGATCTGTCATGGATTTTGCTCCCCTTCCCCCAGCGTTCTGTCATATCCACAGAGGGAGGTAGTGAACCAGCCCACAGACCGAAACAAAGATAGGAGCTACAGCAATGTGAGTATTAGTGGGACAACACCGAGGCCCTTGTCCAGCGGTAGCTCCACAACCGCTGGACAAGGGCCTCGGTGTTGTCCCACTAATACTCGCATCACGGTAGCTCCTATCCTTGTTTCGGTCTGTGGGGTGGTTCTCTGGGAGGACCCGCTGGGGCGGTCTCTGGGTCTGTTTGTCACCTGCTAGTGGGGTTTCCATGGTGCCAAAGAGCAGTTGGTATCCCCTACCTCCATGTGAAAAAACGGAAGGGGTGGTGCCAACCTCTCTAGGTGCTTGATTGCCAAGTTGAGCAGGTTGCAACAAGGCCTTTCATGTTACAGCACATCTCACTGCCCAGATCAACGTAACCATGCCCTCAGAGACTTTGAGTGTAAGCCCCCCTCTCTAGCCTTGAATCTAAGCAAATGGTGACAAAACTCTCAACATATGGTCTTGGAGAGAAGAGGGCACTTGGTGAAAATGCTTTAACAACACCCCTTGATATCCAGAACCTCCTGACTTAGCCCCTGAGTCGTCAGATGTTTCCCTTCTCTCAAAAGCCCCAAATCAGAGAGAGGGGCAAGACAAAACCACTTGTCACCCAGCTCCAAAGCAAGATGACGGCGGTGGTTGTCATTCGGATAACCATTCCTTGACTCTGCCTGTGTACCTGTAGGAAAAACGGGGGATTCCCCACTGAAGATCCCTTTTATGTAAGGTGGGTAAATTTTCTGGACTTACAAGAGACTAAACTTTACAGACCAAAGAAGACAAGTATTATTAGTCAACCCAAGGAAAATGACAGAGCTGCTGAGGAACATGTAGAAGCTATTCCATTCTGGACAAGCCCCCCAAAAAATTTTACATGTCTAGGAAAATTCCCATTGAATTTCCTCTAAAGTATCCCATTAAGTGATGAGTCTGATACCTCAAAGCACGAAATTATTTACGTTTAAGAAAATTCTAGCTAATTTCCTCTAAATTACCCCTTAACAGATGGTTTGATACCCCTTACACAAGAGTGTACACATCAAGGAAAATCCCAGCCTTATTTCTGCCTGGGTATTTCATTAACTGGTGGGTTCACTATCCCTTACACAAAAGTATCTATGTTAAGGAAAATTCTAGTTGAATTATCTTAAAAGATGCTCATTAACTGATGGTCTCTTAACATGAAAGTATTTATAAATGTTGAGGAAGCCTATTCGAATTTTCTTAGATGCTCAGTAAATGATGGGTTTTGATACTTATGAACCCCCAAAAGAAAAGGGCAAAATTTGAAGGCACAAACATAGAAAAAAAGGAAAAGGAATACTCAAGGTTCTCCCTCTAAGCATAGTCCCTCTGGTCTCAGGGTCTCTTCTCCAGGAGGGCAGACTCTGACTCCTGCTGCATCAGGTACTCCACCTTGAGGGGAGGAGCGCTCTCGCTACTTGTTGGGCCACCTCAAGAACCAACTCCATTCCGATGAATGTCTCCTCCTCAGCAATTAGCTCTGCCTCAAAGAGTGTCCTCCCCCTCCCCCCTGGTCTTATTTATTCTCTCCTGGAGAAGGGAGGAGTCCCTGTATTGATATTGCTCATGGATGTTGTTAACAACTGCGGAGGAGCAACCCACCAAAGGTAAGAAATTAGTGACGGCAAAATCTAGGTGACAGTGAGACTGAGAGTGACTCATCTTGCTCAGCTCTCCTTCCACTAGCAAGAGAGCTCTTACTTCCCCCTCCCCAGCTCTTAGGTGTCAAAGTGTCTCTCTCTCTCTCTCTCTCTCTCTCTCTCTCTCTCTCTCTCTCTCTCTCTCTCTCTCTCTCTCTTTAATCTGGAACTTGGCTGTGGGGGGGGCGTAGGTCTAGGCTGTCCCCACTTGTCAGTGTCAGGGGAGGAAAGGGGGAGGCATCTGCAAGAAACTCGCATGGACCGCCATTTTGGATTTCCAAACCTTCTCAAAGGAGCTATAACCACTCTAGGTCATTTGTACCCTCTCCATTTGTCTGGCACAGTTCCTCCTCAGGTGTTGAGAGGAAAAAACAGTATTGTAGATACAGAAGACATCACTGGCGGAGGGAGTCTTGGGGAAGGGGGAATCATGGGAGGGAGAGGGGAGGGACGCATTGTAGTTTCTGTGGAGGAATATTGCCATCGATATGCCTCCTCATCTCATTTAAGGCCCATAGAGATGCCTGCCATCCCTCACACACTATACACATGTTGTCTCTTAAACATTTTCCCCCTGACACGAACAACAAACTGAGTGTGAATCTCCCTCTATCGGGGTTGTAAATTACTGCATAGCCTACCCCTATTGACACAACACCTGAATTCATGCTTATTTCCTCCACAGTAGTCATAATACCAGACAAAAGGGCTTGCAACATTAGTGAGACAAACACAAATCACAGCATAGACACAAGAAGTCACCCATGTGGTTTGCACACCACGAACAAAGAAATCACACTGCCAACCTTGTACCCCAGAATCTTACAAATCTCTATTCATTCTTCATACATTTGGCTACCAGAGAGGTACAAGCACAAAAGGTAACTGTATACAACAAAAAAACAGAAATATCCTGCACGTGGCGCACACACAGAAATCTCACGCCATGAAAATGGGAGACAATCAAAAGACAACCAGGCACTCTTGACGGCCAAGGAAACAGCGGAAGAGCTAGATCACGTGGGGTAGTGACAGGTCATGGGTAGCGGGTGATAGGGTTTGGTTTTTGAGTCCAGACAGCCAAAGCTCGCCTTGCAGAAGTACCTTCATTTATGGAAGTGTAGGTTTGTTTCTTGACAAAGCAATTTTCTTTTAATTGATGTTATTGTTTGGTTTTAATTTATAATACTGTGTTGTCAGTGTGGAGTGTTAATTTTCTTGAGAAGTGCTCAACTGTAAGTTTCTGCTATTTTCATCATCCTAGTATTTTTTGTGCCTCAGGTTAGCTTACTTAAAGAAGGCTTCTTGTCTTGCCCCACTCTACCTAAGGCACTCTGTGGGACATACAAATTCATTTGTTTTATGCACAGTAAATTATCAGATCCACAGTATCATAAGACTCAAGCAGAAAATAGCAAAGTCTAATTTTTTCTTGTAAACTACATTTTTAGTGCTGCACTCCTAATGTCAAGTGTGAGCTTATTGCTCAATCTTTCATCTGCAAATTTGAGGACTCTGAGTCTATTATTCAAAGTGCATCTTGGTTCAGATAACTTGAAACTTTTGTAAATAATCTTTTGTAGACTCCATTCATTGGCCAACTTGAAACCATCTGTAGCTAATCTTGTGTTCCTCCAGTGATAGGGTGTAATAGTCTTGGTTCCCACCCCTTGATGTCTGTGTATACAATATACTGACTGGTCATTGTCATAAGATTTTACATGAATTTTGAGGTTTTCTCATTTTTGTGTACTTACCATGGGAACAGATTTAGTATCTTCACATTTATAGGTTTTTATTTTGTACTTCAAATTGATTGATTGGTAATCATCTGGCATCACAACTGCCAGGGTCAATGACTCTAAACACTCAGATCGAACGGCTTCATTCTGGTCATTACTGCTATAATCTGTATAAGACCCTTCCAAGAAGATTTTCTCCCATGTATAATGCAACTGTTAATATCATGTACTCTATCCTGATTTTTCACTGAAAACTTCTGTAAAACGTAAGTCATTGTTACATTGGTTTTTATTGACAGTGATGGTACATTTTCATTTGCATGTCTAGAAATAATCTTTACCGGGGATTTTCCGGTACTGAGAATTTAGTTTTTTTTTTTTTTTTTTTTTAATCCTTGCTCAGAAAGTAGTTATGGTGCTGATGGAGTTGAAATGTCTAAGCTTTTGTTGTGCCTCATGACTGTGCAGTCTTCAGTACCTTTGGTATTTGTTGACTTCTTTCACTGTCCAGTTCTTTAA
>NC_089753.1:56469408-56501908 GCF_040412425.1 Macrobrachium rosenbergii
TCATCCTCACACATTGCAGAAACGTACAAAAATGAATATTAATTTTGCATGATATTTATCAACAACTTTTTTAATTTGAAGTCTTCAAGTTTTAAACAAACCAAGACTCAAATTTAGAACATTTTCATTTATTTGAACTGATAAAACAAGATTCAATGATATTCCTTTTAACTGTGTCGTTGCACAGGACTAAAGATCTTGCTTTACTCCAGTTAATAGGAATTTTACAAATTCCTAGAATTTGAAAGCTTTTCAACATAAATGTTGTTTTCAGTAATTTTAATGTTAAAGAGTTTAGTAATAAAAAATTCTCTTAGAATTTGTATGCATCTGTGAAATTCCTTGTAAAAAGTGTGATAAAATATACTATGGACAAACTGGAAAATCACTTTCACAGTAAATCAAACAACACCAATATTCTTGAGAACTGCAATATATAAAATTATTTTCCTTATGAAAGATTTAGTTCATCCTATTAACTGAGTAATCCACAAGATCTTTAGTCCTCCCAACAACACAGTTAAAAGGAACATCATTGAATCTTGTTTTACTTTCAAGTACAAATGATGAATCACTAAATTTAAGTCTTGGTTTGTTTAAACTTGATGCCTTCATAATCAAAAAAGTTTTTGATAAATATATGCAAAATTAATATTCATTTTTACACATGTTTCTGCAATGTGAATGGGTAAGATTCCGATCCACTCTTACCAAACTCGATTCTAGGTGGAAGGAAGATATGGATTTGTGAAACAAAAACAACTGATCCGGATTTGCCTTGGATTAACCTTTTGTTTTCTACCCTTGGCAATTAATATATATTCAATATATACATGTTTTGATTTTGTATAGCCTAAACTATATGTATCTTGTTGCTTGGTCTATGGTTCCAGTTATACAGCTCAATCCTGATTATCCTGGATTATCTTTCTGTTTATTATATTTGACAACTGACCATCTGGTATTCTGGTTATATTTTGTTTACTTTGTAACCTTCTTTTTATCTGTCTCATTTGTGCTCAGACGATGCATTAATAAACGTGAAAGTGCTTATACTGATATATATATATTATATTTATATATATATATATATATATATATATATATATATATATATATATATATATATATATATATATATATATATATATATATATATATATATATATATATAATATATATAATATATATAATATATATAATATATATATATATATATATATATATATATATATATATATATATATATATATATATATATATATATATATATATATATATATATATATAAATATATATATATATATATATATATATATATATATATATATATATATATATATATATATATATAATATATATATATAATATATATATATATAATATATATATATATAATTTATTTTTATTTAATATTTTTTTATTTAGGAACAGATATATATATGATATACAATTCATATATATATAGGTTTATCAGACTGAATTATATACAATATAGGTCTTTTAAACAGCTATATATATATATATATTCAAATAAAAATCTATATTATATATATATATATATCGAATGACTCATTGTTATAATGTTATTTATAAATTCTAGAATAGAAAGAAATATATATATACAATAAATAAATATATGAAACAATGCACGTGTCGGGTTATATAGAATGTTATATCCAAATGTATATGATAATATATATATATGGATAAATTGCTGTTATATATCATGGCTGAATATATAGACGTATAAATATACAGTGGTATATAGCATATATGTTAATATCTTATATATATTAATATGTATATAATAAGATATAGAAACTACAATAAAATAAACAATATATATATATATATATATATATATAGTTGCCATATTGTGTTTTGTTTTTGTGACAGTCTGGGTGAAAAGTCCATTTTGCTAACTTGGCTCTGCTTGTCTGCAATCTAGTTGCCAAAGCTCATTTGGGCACCCAGAGTGGGGTTATTGCCTGAAGGTGCCGGTCATTATAATCAGTTTTCTAGAATCTTTGGGCTAAAAAGTTTACAAAACCCAGGAAGGAATACAAACCTGATTCAGGAGGGTAGCCTTAATTAAAGTTGTGAATCCAGTGGAAATCCAAAAGAAATTTACTATTAACCTATCATTAAATCAACTCAAGAATTAAACTCATCTGCCCAAGAAAAGATCTTGTTCTTCCAGTTTGCTTCAGTGACGGTTCTCCTTCTGAAGTCAAAAGCAAAGTTTATGAGAGGTAAAACAAGTCAGGGACGTGTCTCCTGATTCCTCCTGCTTGAATAGTGGCCTCCGCCTTGCACAACTACAAAGGCTTAAAAAAAGTGGTTCCTCTCATTTTTCCTCAAAGCCTCAGTATTCCACACCGTCACCTCTCTGGCCTCCCCGGGTGAGGTGGATATTTTTCCCCAATGACCCCCTCAATGGAACTTAGTCGGTCACGCACCGGCAGTTCCATATCAATCGCTGGAGGGCAGTGCCAGTTTCCCAGAAAATGTCCTTGGGAAACTTCTTCCCCCCAACAGGTTACCCACACACTTTGTGGCTGGTTCTGAACAAAACAGCAAGTGCAATAGTGCGCAAAAATGATTGCACCCGTAAACAAGTGGTTTTACCCAAACAAAATATCAGTTGCTTCATTCAGGTTATGGTTCATTCTTCTCCATAACCAACAGACACACAAGTGCCTCTGTCTACCACCCTTCTGATAGGGGTCCAAAGGTCACTGCTTTTTCCCTATCCAGGGCGTTTCCCCTGGTGTCTAGAATAGTCGCAATTAGACGGAGCGTAACCCATTCAGATAGTCTTACTGTTTATTTCCTGGACCTGGAATAGGTCTGTTTGCAACCCAATTCAGCCACAAACTATCAAGCTGTCCTGTCTGGTATAAACTCTGCCTGACCGCCAGCCCCTCAAACTCTGATGTCCTGGCTTTTATGGTCTTTGTGAATCTTACAGTTAGAGGAGGAAACTGATGTTGGTCCTGTTATTACTGTTTTCCTGAAATCTAAGTTAAATCCCACTCTGACTGCAAATGGTTCTGCAGTGAAGTAACTAAAATTCTTCACATAGTTTTCTATGAAGCTACAGTAATGATTTTTTCCGCAGATATTGTGAAAGTGTTTTGTTGGAACCAAACTACAGGCTCTTAACTTTCATTCCTAAGGTCTGTGTGGAGTCTAAGAACAGTAGTACAAAACTAAACCGGTTTATTGGTCTTTGAGTAATGTATAAGTTAGCTTCATGAAGAACCAACAATCATCTTGTTCTTAGTTTTCCTTGTTTCTAAGAAACAAGGTCCAAAAAAAAAAAAAAAATTTAAAGGAAATCAGAAATAACTCTAGTGTTCAGTTTTCCTGTTCAATTCTGCCCTGTCAGGTGGAAAATCATTTTGGTTTCTCATCAGGTAGTGAAGGAATTCCTCAAAATAACTTTCTGTCTACAATTGAAGGTCCTCATTTTAAGTGGTCAATTTGAAAGTACTCCCATTTTACAAGGTCTGTTTCTGCCCAGTTTTCTCCTTGAGGCTTTTTAGTCTGGACCTCGCAATTTTGTCAAATCCTCTCCTTTAAAAAAGGGGGTACTGTCATTGGGTCTGCTATTAGGCAGGAAGTATTTTCAGTTAATACAAATTATTCAGGTGCTATAAAGCTCATGATCTTAGAGGGTGACTCATTATTTTCATTACATGAATTTAGAGGACCTTACTAATGTTCAGGTGAATTTCTTTTAGTAAAACGGCAACATGTTTTTATTTAAGTCATTAATAGGACATACAGAAAATGTTTAGGGAAAAATCTATTTTATAACCTGTTCATTTGTATTGTTTTTCATTTATACCTCCATTTGCCAGAAAAGGATTTTGACAAAGGAAAATCCTGTTATCACCAAGGAGCCTCTTTTTTAACTTGGGACTTTTGACATTGGGAATCTCACACCTTTTTTATTTTTATAGTCTCCCATGGTGTAAACCATTTATTTTAGTGGGGTAGTAACTCCAGCAGCACATGGTCTGGTATGACATAGTGTTAATATTTTATTTTTATAAATGTTATAAGAAATATGATTCCTAATCTTTTATATCAGAAATTTTGACATAAAAAAAAAATTATATATATTAGGTTGGACATCGAAAAGTTCACCCAGGTTTATTTGTTATTTTTGATATAATTGATGCTTTATATTTGTATTGCTATAAGAGGGGATTAAGTTCTTATTCTATAAATAACTGGATATTTATTATATATTTAGCATACGGATATATTCTAGCCAAGATTAACTTAGAAATTTCTGCTGTCATAGACTTAATTTCATATGATATCATATCTCTATTAGAAATAGATCTGGATCCTTTGTTCATAAATGGTTTAACTGATTATATATATATCAAATATATATTTATATATAAACAAATATATATATATATATATATAGTATTCCTCTAGCTCCTTTTTTATATGGATAGCCATCTTTATAAATCAATATGGCAAATCATCATTATAAATATATATTATATATATATATAATGAGCAAAATTGTTTATATATATATATATATATTCTATATAATATATATTTGATACAATAAACCATTATATATAATACTAATATATCCATAATGCTATATAATATATGTTATAGGTGTATGGAAATTTTATTTGTAATTGCGTTGCACCACATATGAATGACTCAATTCGTTTCTGTCTGTTGACTTTCACTTGATAGTATCGCAGGGGACTCTAGTAAGTTCTGGTTGAAATGAAAATTTATATCTGGTTTCCAGGAGGGGTAAGTATTCACCAGGCACTATTTTTTATATTTATTCTTAATACTAAACTATTTCACACGGCCAGCCACACTGGACTTAGAAATTTCTTGATGTTAGAGAGGAGCGAGTGACACAATCCTACCCAATTTTGGGTTTCAAGTTAACTCTAACTAAAAATTGATCAGAATGAACTCTGGACCTATGTTGAATAAAACTCCGCCTCATCTTTGAGGACGTCTAATTTCTAATCTTAATGGTTCAATTTAACTCCCACTTTTGGCAAGGACAAATCAGGTCAATTTTGCTGACCTTTTCACCTTAGTGATTCCTCTAAGCATCCTCCTTCCTTTCCCACATCTTGGAGGTTTGTTGTGGTTACACTTCAATTTACTTGGTCTCATGGCTCATCATTTTAAACTATCAACATCGTCTCTCTCTCTCTCTCTCTCATAATCCCGATCAGTGAATTTCATACTTATTCACTGCATAGAAATATTTTAAATTCAAAACCTAGAAATAACACATACCTGCATTGACTACAATGTGAAAAACCATTACAAAAATTAACTCAACATTGTAAACTATAATAATAATGTAATACTAAAAATGAATATAGTAGTCATGTAATTATGGAAATAAAATTATATGAATGCCTGCAATTCAAAGAAAAACTTGATTATAACTGCAATCATTTCTATTAATAAGCAATAAATGCAAGAAATATTATAATGCATCATAGTGCTAAACACAAACAAGACAAGTATGAGTTTATATATCAAATACTCAAACTAAATGCAGAAAATTATGGCAAAGTAAATATATCAAATGCCTATTACTCTCTGGTTATCAATCATGATAACTTGGTAAAAATTCACACATGAAGAACATATCTGATTGTTATTAAAAAAATCATAAATTGTAAAAAAAAAAATCAATCATCAAATGTTCAAGTGGCAAGTCAATGGTAAACGCTATCACTCTCTAGGAAGGATTCTGTCCATCATGTCCTTGATTATGGTAAGCTTATTCAGTATTAATTTCCTGACAATTATAAAGGAAATAAAAGCAAACAGTACCAAAAGAATGACATTTATGAATGACATGATAGGAGAAATCTCGGTCTTATATGTATGAAAGAAAGTATGAATCTCTTCTAGCTTTGTGAATGTCTCCAATTCCAGTTCTGAAAGCTGAAATTCATTAATAACTTCAAACTGATGTACACTTTTAGTGAAATTTAAACTGTACGTCGTGAAGACTGTAGGTTTGTAATACAAATTATGTAGAATGACCAATTCACAAGCAGATGAAAATGAGTGTACATTAATGAAAACTACTTCTGTTTTGTTTGTCTTACAGTCAATCTTAGCATTCAATCTGTTTGCTGAGAACACAAAAATTTCATCATCAATGATTTGAGCCTTGAAATTTTCTGTAAACGGTATATATTTACAATGGTTCTTACCATTCTTGTTGTTTACAAGATCATCTAGACAATGAAGAGCACTCAATGGTTCATAGAAATTCACAATGTTACAAACATATACATCATCATTAAGCATGACACATTCCCTGAACTCATGTTCGGGAATTTCGGTCACTAGGAAAGAATCATGCTGCAAGGCAAAGTGTCGAACTGTTCCTTCTAGTACAATGGACTTATTATCTACTATCATTGGGAATGGATAGACTGACATCAATGAGTTGACGTCTGGATTGTTGAAAGGGATCACTAGTATGATTTGATTAACAACCACTTTCACTGTGATCATGCCATAATAGTCCACTATATTTTCTACTAGTGGCTTCAAGTGATTGTTCACAACACATTTCTGAATAATGGCTTCAATTTCACTAGGGGTTATCAGAAAAGGCGACAGCAGGTTTTTACCTGCCATCATAATTGCATTGAGTAATTCCTTGTATTCCAGAAGGAAATTACTTGTTTCTATGAGCAGTTGCTCCATCATTTCTGTTTGATGGATTCTAGCAATTTCTGATGAAACATTATGGAGGGCACTATTCACAAATTCTTTCAGCACTGTGATCATTTTCTGATTTTGATTGACATTTCCTATTACTTTATTATAGACAGTGCCCTGCTCAGAAGCCCAATTTTCAAGTTGTGCCAGTCTTTCCTTTAGCCTTTCAACATTACCATCGGTCGCCACTCCAAAGAGATTGTGTAAAGCGACGCCTATAAAGGGTATGAGTGATCGCTTTACTACTTTCCTTGGCATAACACTATCAATGTCCCTCTGCAACTTGGAGAGCATGTCGTACAAATTTCTATCTTGGACACTTTGTAATCCTGCCTGTATCTGATTGCTCAGCTGGACTAACTGCTCTCTCTGATCGATGATGGAGTCCGTCTGATCTTAACAATGGCTAGGTCCTGTATCATCTTAACCTTGCCATGCTCCCTTGATGATGGCTCCTTCCTTAGTTATGAATGAGTGAGTTCACAATTTGACTCACTGCCAACCACCAAACAATCCATTTGCTGAAATAATGTTATTAAGCAGTAAAAATCTTATCAACTACATTTGTTTACCATTGCACTTGCCATTACCTTCTTCTCAAATTATACCTTGGGGTCATTGAAGATTCTATTTTATTATCTATCTTATCTTTATTAGACAAATCTTTCAACTGGGTAGACGACCAAGGTTCTGAATGAACTACTTTAATGTGGTTCCAATGTACAATAGATTCTTTCAAGGTAATCTCATGCATTAACTTGAATTTATTCAACTTCAAAACTTCTAAAACTCTATATGGACCTCGAAATTTTGGGTGATACTTTAGTATTAGGTCCTTCAAGAACATGATTGAGTACATAAACTTGTTGTCCTACCTTTAACGAGGGTATGGTGGATCTGTTATTGTAATACTTACTAGATTTTTTATGTAACTCCTTTAATCTAGCCCTGGTGACTTTAACGGTCTCATACGCAAAACGTCTTGTCTTCCAAGCAATATAGTCCTCGTAGTTGTACGTACGTCTGGTGAAAAGGCATCATCCAAAAGTGAATTTGGCATTCTCTTTTGGTAGCCATACAATAGGAAATGAGGAGTTTCTCCTATTGATTCATTTACTGTGTTGTTTAGAGTAAATTGTATGTCTTCGAGAGTCAAGTCCCAGTCTTCAGTGTTTGGGGTTACCAATGTTTTCAGAACATCCTTTATTTTGCGATTTGTTCTTTCTACTGCTCCATTTGAGCTTGGCTTATGTGCTGTTATTTGACATTTCTGTATCTCATAAAAGTCACACAGTTTCTTTAGAATGTCACTAGTAAATTCAGCAGCATTGTCTGAGAGCAAAAACTTGAGGACATGAATGTCTGGTTATGATTCTAGTCTTAAAGGCTTCTGCCACCGTTGATGCTTCTCTGTTTCTGGTTGGAACAATTTCTACGTATCTGGTCAAATAGTCAATGAAAACTAAAATCTGTTTATTTCCTCTGATGGTGTTCGGGAATGGACCTAAGAAATCCATTGTGACTACTTGAAAAGGATTTAATTCTGAAGGATACATTTCCAGAGGAGCCTTGACGTTGACATTCCCCTTATGTATATTACATATGGTACAGTTCTGAACAAATCGAGTAGCATCTTCACTACATCGAGGCCAAAAATAGTTTCTAGTGATTGTTCTACATGTTTTCTTAATTCCAGGATGTCCTGATAACTTGTATGAATGGGTTAGTTCTAAAACGTCTTGTATTAGTGTATTAGGAATGTACAAACGTGAACAAGCATTTGGTTGTCTGAAGTTTTGTACAATAATCCATCTATCAATTGAAACTCTGAATTTTCCTCACCTTGCAAGAGGTTACCAACTACTTCCCTTATTCTAGAATCCTTTTGTTGTTCCTGACGAACTTTGTCTAAATCTAGGTCTGTGATTTGACAACTGAAGGCGAAATTATGAGTGGTAATTTGTTTCTCGTTCTCTTCTTGTGATCTAGATAAGGCGTCAGCTAATGTGTTATATCTACCAGGTATGTATCTAAATTCTGGGGCAAATTCTAATACGCTAACGAACCATCTATTGAACTTCATATTATTGGTAAAAGCCCTTTTCTTGAAAAGATCACAAATGGGTTTATGATCTGTAAGAAGATTAATTTTATGTCCTAGCAAAATGTGTCTAAATTTCTGTAATCCCCAGACTAATGCTAAACATTCCCTTTCTGTTGTACTGTAATTTCTTTCAGCTGCATTCAAAACTCTACTGGCATAGTATACAGTCCTCATCCTTGTTTTATCCTTTTGCATCAAGACGGCACCTAGTCCTGTACTTGAAGCATCACAGGCTAAGTAGAATTCCTTCTCGAAGTCTGGATAAACTAGGATAGGATCTGTTATCAACATATCCTTTAGTGTTTTGAACGCTGTTTCCTGTTCATCCTTCCACTCATAGTTAGCATCTTTCCTAGTTAACTCAGTTAATGGTTTTGCTATGGTAGCAAATCCCTTTATGAATGGTCGATAATATCCTACCATACCTAGGAATCTTCTTAGTGCCTTCAAATTTCTTGGGGCTGGATAGTCTACAATAGCCTTAATCTTTCCTTCTTGCATTTTCAAACCATGTTCACTGATAACATGTCCTAGATATTCTAGAGATTTCTTCATGAACTGACATTTCTTAATTTTTACCTTTAAACCGGCCTTTCTGAGCCTATCTAGTACTAATTCTATTGTCTTGAAATGACTCTCTACATCCTTACTAGCAATTATTACATCATCAAGATAAACCGATCGTCTTCAACATCTCCTAAGATTTGCAGCATTAAACGTACAAACGTTAAAGGAGCCAAAGTAAGACCAAACGGCATTACCTCAAATTGCAAATGTTCTTTGTGAGTACTGAATGCTGTGAGATGCTTGGATTCTTCATCGAGAGGAACTTGCCAATATCCACTTAGTAGATCGAGGCTAGAAAAACCTTGGCACCTCCTAATTGAGCTAACATGTCATTAATGACTGGGATTGGCATTCGATCAGGGATGGTGTGGGAATTCAATTTCCGGTAATCAATTACCATCCTCCATGTACCGTCTTTCTTTGGAACTAGCAGTAAAGGTGAATTATAAGGTGACTTAGAAGGAATTACGACTCCATCTTCCTTCATCTCTTCAACCATCTCGTCTACGATGGGTCTTTGACTTATTGGAAGTTTGTAGTTAGGTATAAAAAAGGGTCTAGCACCTTCTTCTATGACTATTTTGTGCTGCAGGACATCTGTCCTTCCTAACTTATCTCCTGTTACTGCTACAACATTCCTATATTTCTCTAATATCTGTATTAACCTGTCCCTACAATGAGGAAAATCTATATTATTTACTTCCCCTTCTAATTTAACTCTTGTGTCAGCTACAGAGACAAATGCTTTTTCACTTATGGTTAGTAGAGGGTTAGTAATCACAATTCCCTTACAGAATTCTATGCCGGCATGCAATTCTAGTCTCTTGTCAGAATAATTATACACATAAGTCGTGCAATTTCCACCATTAAGTCTTACTAGGGAATTGTCCATTTTCACAAAGTCTGGTAAGTCTTCATTAACTAATAACACATCTGTATCACCTAGGTTTTTATCTGTTACAATTCTAAGACAAACCTTTGTCAGACCTTGTGGATGCAGTATAACGCTATTGTTTAATTTGAGTTTTACAAGATTATCATCGGCAGTACTAACTAAGCAGATTTCTTCTGCATTCTGTACATCGGCAGTGTAACAGACATCAGTATCATCTGAACTTTCATCTTGTGGTATCACAGAACCTATCTCTGTCATTTTCAGGTTGCCTAACAGCAACACCTCATTGAGATACTTCTCTTTCGTATCTTCTCCTATTATTAGGTTACTACCTTCTATTAGCATGTCAGGATCGTCAGGTTGGGAAAAAGAACTAAGTTCTTCGGAGGTATCTGCTTGTTGTGCACTTGAGTCATCAGGTTCATACCTGCTATCTGAGAATTCCTCCTGAGTGGCTTCTAGGCTTTGAAAAGCAGTTTTACTATTTTCTCCTATTTCTTCTATCATTGAATTTCTACACACTGTCCTACCTGGGTTAGCATTAAATTCCATTTCTATCTGTTGGATGTCTACTTCTTCAGATGAGGCTGTCTCAGGTAAAGTGATCAAGTTTATCTGAAACTGTTCCTCTTCTTCAAGAGAGCAAACATTTCCTCTATCAATTTCCTTGATAGTTATTCTTCCATTGCTACAATCTAGTGTAATTCCACATCTTTTCATAGCCTGGAAGGAAAATATAGCTTGAGCTGGAAAATATTTCTCTTTTAACACCACAAACTCTTCCCTGTATTTCTTATTTAGAATTTCTATCTCTAAATTGACATTGCCTATAGCCCTTATTTGCTTTCCAGCGATCCCCTTTATGGTCCTATAGGATTTTCTCATTTGGGAAAGCTCACAACCTATATGTCCTGTTAAAGTGCCTTTATCTATGACACTTACAGTACTGCCTGTATCCAACAATATGGAACTCAGTACACCTTCTAAGTGTACTTGTATGATAGACAACTCTTCCTGACACGTATTAAAATTCTTTACAGAAAACACTATTTCATTACTTCGAGTAATGTCTGTTGGGGACACATCCTTATTCACTGTCACTATTTCTTTCTGTAAGGATGGACCTTTCTGCTGCGCTCTCTGTGATTGTCACTGAGAATCCCCTTGATTTGGGTTACTGGGGGAGGTATTTTGGTTATTAGGCTGAGTACTTTGGTTATTTTGAGACCCCTGAGAATTTCCCTGTCTGTTGTACCACCAGTTCTGGATTAAATGTCCTGTCTTATTGCAATTAGAACACCATTTGTTTCTTCTACAATTCTGTGTTGTATGGTTGGAATAACCACAATTTCCACAATTTTGTCTCTGCCTATTTGACTGTGGCCTATTATTCCCTGAATTATTTTTGACCTTGACTAGCTCCCCTCTGTCCAGGAGTCCTGTTATTTCCACTGTTATTTCCATTAGTTCCAGTGGTATTCCCACTGTTACCTCTATTTGGCGGCCTACCTTGATTGTTTCTGTTTGATTGATTAAATCTCTATTGTTGTTCCCACCATTTCTATCAAACGAATTTCTGTTTCCTGATACCTAGACCTAGCTTGCCCTGACTGGTTTCTACTGGATTGATTGCTATTATTTCTTGGGCTTCCACTAGCTACGGTTCCCGTAAAATCTGCACAACTACTTGATGAATTCTGTTTTACTTTCCTTTCTATGTACATCAAGGTTTGTACAATTCCATCATTTGGCTTTCTATCACAGTACTTCTTTAAGGCTACTCTTTCTTCCTTACCCAAAGCATCGTAGATTGGTCCTAATGACATATATCTAAGTACCTTGGATATACTAGCTAAATCTGTTTCATCATCATCAAATTCATCCTTCCTTCCAACAACAATTCCTACAGCTTTCATATCTGTCGTCACTCTATCTATAGCTTCTTCTACTCTAGTGGCTAAAACTAAGTGATTACCCTCATATTTCTGATGATGGAAAGTTCCTATGTTGTACCATGGATCTTTCTGTGCTTCTGGTTGCCAAAACTGTAAGCACTGTTTCTTGAATTCGTTAAACAGAGTAATTTTCCTAAAAAGTACTGAATGAAGAACTGTATGTGCATCACCATGTTCCATACTAACATACAAGAGTGCTTCATCTATTTTCTTTCTCTCATCTGTGATACCAGCAGCTGAAATTCTGCTTTCTGTGTCTGCCAACCATCGATTTACACCATATTCTTCTAGTCTACTTTTATCTACATTACTTGGGTCTACCGTTCCACAAAATCTAGTGGCTTGGGTGATTATTGCTGCTTGCGCCATGGTAAAGTTTCTAGGTACAATTGAACTTATTGGGTTAGTGGTTACAACTCAAGTGTTAGGCGCACTCGGTAAACTAAGTGGGGGACCCTGACTATGAGAACGTCTGGGTCTAGTATTACTAGGATTAATTTGTCTAGAAAGTCGTTCAGGTACAGGTCTTAGGTTATATTGAGTCTGGTCTTCGCTTCTTGTCTGTTGCAGTCGGGAAATTACTTCATCCAAAGAGTCATTCATATTAACTCATAAAATATTCAATGATTCCAAGAATGAAAAATTGAATAAAAAAATAAATTTGAGAAGCAGGTACTTACTTAAGTTTCATGTTGCCTAAATCCTTAGTGACTATACTCCACAATTGCAATTCAAATTTTTCCTAACTCATTCCTTCATAGGACTCTCTCACAATCTGAAAAAGTCTGATATTAGTATTTATGTATACAATTGTTTGGGTTCCACTGCAAATTGCTGCGCCAAGTGTATAACAATAAAAATTTATTATGATAGAATAATTTAAGCAGAATTGTCTCTTTCACCAAGTGAACGAAATTTTCTATTTCGTAAAAAAAAAAATTACTAAATATGAAAAAAAAATTATTTCCTTCGTACAACAATAAGGAAATATTATTCAGAATATTATTCAAATAATTACTTAAATTATTTGTTTAAAAAAATTATTTGCGCACTGCAGGGAAAAATAATTATATAAAAATTTCACGCACACAAAAAAAAATTTAATTCACAGAGAAAAAAAATTCTCTTGATAATTCCCCGATACTAGGAATGAATGTTTACTATTCAATTAGCTTCGTGTCGCCTTGCACTTGAAGATCGCGCTGATTGCACTTGAGCGCAATTTGTCGTTAGCATCCAGCGATAATTCGGCACAGCTCGGCTGACTTCCTGTCCGTACTCGCTGAATTTGTCGAAGAAAAAATTTGGAATCCTTCCAAATTGTGGATTGAAGGCGTTACTTCCTTTCTCCAGAGGCGGTCATCAACACGTTGACTTCTAAAACTGTATCGCCGTTCCGAATTCTTCACTCTCTTTCGTCGCCATCTTCCGCTCTCATTCGTCGCCGTCTTCGTCGCTGCTCTGCTACCGCTACCTTTTCGCTAAGTCTCCCTTTAGCGACCAAAAATTTTGGGAATTTCGTGTATTTAAGTCCGTACACAATAGAAAAGTTCACTGAACTGACGTAGATATTAGCGACTTTCATACGTCCGCCAACACTGTTTGTTTTCGTCTTCTCCACTGCTGCGATCGTGAAGTTTTTAGGCGAGTTGCCGATTCTTTTCGTAAATTTCGTTATACTTCTTATAAAAATCACCGCTGATCTATGCCGTGATTATTACTATGTTCTTATTAGGGTCATATATAATCATTAAACCGAATTTGTTGTTGATCTTATTAACGTCCGAAACTTCAAACTGACAGAGATTTACCGCTGTCAATTTTTTTTCACGATCTGATCGACACAAAGTCTCACTGCTTCGTGGAATATTTCGTTCTGCTTCGTTCCCTTCTGCTACCTTCTAATGCTGTATTGGTATTTCTAGTGCTGAAGACCGTCTTGAAATTATTTGCGCTGTTCAATTGAGAGTTAGTTTTAGCGCAGTCACTGCTCACTCTCTGTAAATTTCTCTAGGGCCGTGAACTTTATTGTTTTTCAAATGTGCGCTGGGCGAAATCCCACTGCTGCCACCACTTTATATGTTATGCGGTGCACCTTTTATTTGTTATTGCGTTGCACCACATATGAATGACTCCGTTTCTGTCTGTTGACTTTCACCTGATAGTAATGCAGGGGACTCGGTAAGTTCTGGTTCACAATGGTATCTGGTTTTCAGGAGGGGGTTAAGTATTCGCCGGGCACTATTTCTTTATATTTATTCTTAATACTAACACTAGCTCACACGGCCAGCCACACTGGACTTAGAAATTTTCTTGATGTCAGAGAGGAGAGCGACACAGACCCTACCCAAATGGGGTTCAAGTTAACTCTAACTAAAAATTGATCAGAATGAACTCTGGACCTATGTTGAATAAAACTCCGCCTCTTTGAGGACGACTAGTCTAATCTTAATGGTTCAATTTCAACTCCCACTTTTAGCAAGGACAAATCAGGTCAATTTTGCTGACCTTTTCATTCATAGTGATTCCTCTAGCTCCTCCTTCCTTTCCCACATCTTGGAGGTTTGTTGTGGTTACACTTCAATTTACTTGGTCTCATGGCTCATCATTTTAAACTATCAACATCGTCTCTCTCTCTCTCTCTCATAATCCCGATCAGTGAATTTCATACTTATTCACTGTAGAAATACTTTTAAATTCACTGCATAACACATATATATACTGTACATATATATATATACATATACTGTACACTCGGCAAGAAAAATAAGGATACAGTTTTCATTAGATTTTGTACATCGAATTTTAATTTTTTTCTTACAGAAAACACATAATCTCGGTAAATTTACTCTTGAATATGAAAAGACAATGCAAATTATATATGTTAAATCTACAAAACAAAAATGTTCATATACTTAAAAACACCATGCATATCCGAAGTAATCAGAATTTCTCAGATGACTTCGTTCATAGAGATCTAAAAGATAGTGTGTGGATATCTCGTTGTAGTACTGTTCATCAGAACGGCAATATTTACTCATTTTCCGTTATGAACAGGGTTACTATTGCATCATCATACGAGGTAATAATAATTTCTTTAATTTTTACACATTCATGTTTGTATTTCATGGTGTTAAAAGTCAGCTGGAATTAATGGCAGTAAATGTTGTGACACCTAGGGTAGGTCGATCAAATCTATTTAAATCTGCAAGAGCGCTCTCTATGTTGTGAGGGACAGCACAGGAGCTTCGGCGGGAAAACAGAAGTAACTGGATGTTTCTTGACGTTGCCATAGTTTCTCTCTCTCTCTCTCTCTCTCCATTGCTAAAGCATACTATACAAATATAGTATAGCTCAATCTCTAAAAGAAAAAAAATAATGAAATGAGTAGCTCTACTTATAGGCCTAGGCTTACACAACAGCAACTCTCTCTCTCTCTCCATTGCTAAAACATACTTTACAAATATAGTATCACTCAGCCTCTAAAAGAAAAAAAATAATGAAATGAGTAGCTCTACATATAGGCCTAGGCTTACACAACAGTAACTCTCTCTCTCTCTCTCTCTCTCTCTCTCTCTCTCTCTCTCTCTCTCTCTCATCATCATAACATTGCATTCATTCCTTTATTGTTCCCACACGTTTTTCGTTGGACATTGCTCAAATTTAACTCTTGATTTCATTATGGAAGATCGCGCTTCCGATTATGCAAGCATTCCATTCGTTGTGGTGTCATAAATTCATTTGTGTAAGGTTACTTGGTAGGTTATGTAGAAAAATTTTGATTTTGCTCGGAACTGTCGCTACAAATTACAACTTGAACAAATACTGTAAAGCTTACTACTGCATTTATGTATCAATGATTTCAGAACCGTAGAATATGGTTGAAAGTTATAGGAGGTCAAGCAAAAAACAAACACAATAAGATTGAAGCTCCTCCCCTTTCTAAAGTTGAGCAATATATGTCCGAAGATTTAAAAAAACTGTATCCTCACTTTCCTTGCCGAGTGTGCATATTTACATATATACATATACAGTAGCCACCAAAAGGAATTGCCGCTTTAGAAAATTGAAAGAGAAGCATTTTATGCAAAAGTAAATATTTATGAAAAATGAAATAATAAAGTAATTATAATAAAATTCAGGGTTAACACTCACCAACCCCTACTCTAATACTTGGTGGGCATGCCACAACGTTTGCGCACTTCAAGTAGTTGCTTGGGGACAGAATCTGCCAACATCTGTAGGAGCGTGTCGTGAAGGTTGTCCCAGGCTCGCTGTAACTCGGCACACAACTTCTCAATGGAAGACGTATCCACGTTCTGTAACTTCCTTTTGATAATTACCCATAAATTTTCTATGGGCGAAATGTCAGGAGAATTCTCTGGCCAGTCCGGAATAAAGTCAATACCACAATCTTTCAGCCAATTAATGTTTTGCTTCGTGGTATGCGCTTTAGCTCCATCTTGCTGAAAAATGGAGGTCTGGCTGTGTTCAAATGAATCCTCTAAGTGATAGTTCAGTATCATGAAATACAAACCTTTTTAACAGTTTTATTCAAGGGTAAAAACACTAGAGAACCCTTACCCCCTTACCCAAAACGACCCCATACTATAACATACGGCGGGAGCTTAACACTCGTGGTGAGGTACTTAGGATTAAGTGGGTTCGACGTCGCCTTCCACCAAACACATTTCCCCTTCATATCAGCAACAAAGAACGAAGCCTCATCACTCCATAGCACTTTCCTCCATTTGTTGATGTCCCAGTCTTTGTCGAACATGCAAAAACAACTCTGTCCTTTTGTTTGGCCGTGATCTGTGGCTTCCTACGAGCCTTCACTTTCGAGTACTTCAAGTCTTTTTTCAACCGCCTTTGAATGGTTCGGACAGAGACTCCAGCAACTGCCTCAGGATTATCAGCCTTAAGTTGTCGGGCTGTAAGGGTTGGTTTAGTTTCTATGTCCCTTGCTAACACCCTCAAACCCCTCTCACTGATGATGGGGTGGTCTCCCAGGGATGGTGTCTGCCTTGGGTACCTCCTTACTGCCACTCTCACGGTACTTTTTCAAAATATTTTGGATTGTTCTCGATTTCACACCGGTCTTTGCACTTATTACACCAATTTTATAGCCTTCCTCATGAAGCTGAACCACTCTTGCATGATTTTCAAGTGAAGTATAACTGATAGACATATTATGAATACATTCACCAGCACTGAACCTAAAAAAAATGCGAAGGCGTTATCCAACCTGGCGCAAAAAAAAAAAAAAAAAAGATTGGTACTTAACCACCACCCAAATTCACTGAATGAATGAGATATTGTCCTTGAGTGAGACACTACTGTTAGGTATGTTGCCAATTAATCAATTTGTCCCAGCCAATTTTTTGCCTCATGAGTATGGAATTGACATTTTTGCGATATAATATTTTGCTGCTTTTAAAATGGGCAATTCTTTCTGGCGGCTACTGTATATATACATATATATACATATATATATAAAATATATATATATATACATATATATATATATATATAATATATATATATATATATATATATATATATATATATATATATATATAAACATACATATATATGTAAGGGACTGCATGGCAGTCTTACGGGCACACGTGTGTGTGAATCATCCATCGGACAAAACAAGACGACAAAGCATCCCGCTCTCTTCCTCCCTCCTGTGTGTCAGCTGCCATCGCTCGAAGGAACGTAACTTCTACCATACAGTATTCCTGTCTACTTCTCTCTAACCATTGTTGTCTTGCTTCATGTACTATCACCACTACTTGCATTGCCATGCAAGCATTCTGGTCATGTACTCATAATGTTCCACCGAATCTTGTGTGTCCAACTGTATGTATGTTTCTGTTTGTGAAGACACCAAACGTCTCGCCATTCCACATATATTATGCTACTGCAATGTATTCATTAATCTGTCTCGAATCTCATGCAAATGTCCATATGTGGAATTTCCTGGCCTTTCCATTGATATATGTTTATCATTGTACGTTTATTATGTCTCTCACAATCGCCATCTGTCTGTCTGTCTGCAAGCACAGATGTCTGAAACATAATCTGTTTTCCCTTGTGTGTGTGTAAAAACTACTTTGCTGCTAGCATCAGCCAATAACAACTTCGAAGATTCTGTGCATTGATTCAGTAAGGAACCACCAATAAACTAGACAACACTCAGCCAGTATGTCACTCAATCCTTTCCTTACACTGGTGACCCCGGAGTGACCCGAAGGAGTCGATGGCAGATGTCCGACCCACAATGATCACCCACGCGCCAACGAACCCTTCGCCGCCTCCCCGACTCAGTTTCCCGCCTTTCCCGAGCCTTCAGTAGATGTCTGACCCTCCAAGATGACCCAACCCACCACAGGAACCCTGGACGCCTCCTCCAGGCAGCCTTTCGCTGCCCCCCGAACTCGTACCAGATGACCTGACCAATGAAGGACCAGCCAACGTCATCCTTCAGACTGCCGCTGTCCTCCTCGAGTTCCTGCTGACCGGTGCCGCCCTTCAGCCTCCTGCCCACCCAAAGCCCAAGCCCTTTGCGCCTATTCGAATTGTCAGCAAGACGATTTCCACATCGGGGCCTTGCTTGCGGGGGGAGTATTGTAAAGGACCGCATGGCGGTCTTACGGCTGCACTTGTATGTGAATCATCCATCAGACAGAGCAAGACAACAAAGCATTGCGCTCTCTCTCTCTCCCTCCCATGCGTCAGCTGCCATTGCTCAAAGGAATGCAACTTCTACCATACAATATTCCTGTCTATTTCTCTCTAACCATTGTTGTCTCGATTCTTGTACAATCACCACTACTTGCATTGCCTTGCAAGCATTCCGATCATGTACTCGTGATGTTCCGCTGAATTTTGTGTGTCAAACTGTATGTATGTTTCTGTTTGTGAAGATGCCAAACGTCTCACCATTTCACCATTTCACATATATTATGCTACTGCATTGTATTCATTAATCTGTCTCGAACCTCATGCAAATGTCCATATGTGGAATTTCCTGGCCTTTCCATTGATATATGTTTATCATTGTACGTTTGTCTCTCACAATCACCATCTGTTTGTCTGTCTACAAGCACAGATGTCCAAAACATAATCTCTGTTTTCCCTTGTGTGTGTGTAAAAACTACTTTGCAGCTCGCACCAGCCAATAACAACTTCGAAAATTCTGTACATTGATTCAGTAAGGAACCACCAATAAACTAGACAACACTCAGCCAGTATGTCACTCAGTCCTTTCCTTACACTGGTGACCCCGGAGTGACACGAAGGAGCCGATGGCAGATGTCCGACTCACGATGACGACCCACGCGCCAACAAACCCTTCACCGCCTCCCTGACTCAGCCTCCCGTCTTTCTCGAGCCTTCAGTAGATGTCCGACCCTCCTAGATGACCCACCCCACCACAGGAACCCTGGACGCCTCCTCCAGGCAACCTGCCACCAACCCCCGAACTTATACCGGATGACCTGACCAACGAAGGACCAGCCGACGTCATCCTTCAGCCGTCCTCTTTGAGTTCCTGCTGACCGGCGCCGCCCTTCAGCCTCCTGCCCACCCAAAGCCCAAGCCCTTCGCGCCCATTCGAATTGTCAGCAAGACGATTTCCACATTGGGGCCTTGCTTGCAGGGGGAGTATTGTAAGGGACCACATGGCAGTCTTACAGGTGCACGTGTATCTGAATCATCCATCAGACAAAGCATCTCGCTCTCTCTCTCTCTCTCCCTCCCGTGCATCAGCTGCCATCACTCGAAGGAACGCAACTTCTACCATACAATATTCCTGTCTATTTCTCTCTAACCATTGTTGTCTCGATTCATGTACAATCACCACTACTTGCATTGCCTTGCAAGCATTCCAATCATGTACTCATAATGATCCACCGAATCTTCTGTGTCCAACTATATGTATGTTTCTGTTTGTGAAGACACCAAACATCTCACCATTTCACATATATTATGCTACTGCATTGTATTCATTAATCTGTCTCGAACCTCATGCAAATGTCCATATGTGGAATTTCCTGGCCCTTCCATTGATATATGTTTATCATTGTACGTTTATTATCTCTCTCACAATCGCCATCTGTTTGTCTGTCTACAAGCACAGATGTCCGAAACATAATCTCTGTTTTCCCTTGTCTGTGTGTAAAAACCACTTTGCGGCTTGCACCAGCCAATAACAACTTTGAAGATTCTGTACATTGATTCAGTAAAGAACCACCAATAAACTAGACAACACTCAGTCAGTATGTCACTCAATACTTTCTTACATATACATACATATAATTTATTATATATATATATATATATATATATATATATATATATATATATATATATATATATATATATATATATATATATATATATATATATATATATATATATATATATACATATATATGTATACATTTACATATATATAGGTATGTGTATGTATATATATATATATATATATATATATATATGTATACATTTATATATATATATATATATGTGTTATATACGACGTTCGAGGTTCGACGCTTTTCAAATATATATATATATATATATATCCGACGGAAGAAATATGGCCCCAAAATGGCAGAATAATCATAGGTTCTTTTGATGTAAAACTCAATAATAAGTTTTATCTTGGTTTTCTTATGAAAATCCACGTCAGTAAAATATATGCTATCAATAGTGCAAAGTTTTATTTAAAATCAATATATGCTATCAATATAATAACCTATTAAAAAAAATAGTATATGCTACCTATAAAAAATAGTAGGCTATATGCTATCAGTACAATTTTTTTTTTGTAATTATAAAAATAAATGCCCTAATGAGGTTAGGCCAGGACATAGTATTCTAGGAAAGGTTTGTTCCCATTGTTTTACACTCACCCTAAAGTTTTCTTCATAACCTATAAAAGTATATGCTATCAATATAAATTTTCTAAATAACCTGTATACGCTACCACTGTACATGGGTTCCGTTCAGATATTGGAGTGGCAAATAAACAAACAACCGAGAGGATAAAGTAAATAAACACTGAACAACCAAGCCTACACAAGTCACGATTCAGACGACAACTCACTGCAGTAAAATCAAGCTTTGTTTTCTTATATAATTATTAATATTATGAAAAATAGTAATCACTAATTAGAATATCACTAATACGGGAAAACAAACCCCTTACTTAGATATGGGCGTTCTGGTGTTGTTGCTATCCCAGCAGGCGAGACAATTCCCGTTTGCTTCGGGACGCAATCATTCAAATTTCTCCCTCATATGGGTGGTACTTTTCTTGCTTATGGCAATGGAATTGCATGAATGCACTACACAGCAAGAAAATCCGAAAAGGAAATGCATCACAGAGCACTGGGATATCGCTTGAACCAGAAAAAGTTACTACACACAGATGAGATGGTTTATTGTTTGGAACTGTTACCTACTTATATAATTTCATATTTCCGAAAATACGCAGTAAAAATATGTCAAGGAGCATAAAATATTATACGTATACTAGTTGGCACGGTACACCTGTGATAACGAGTTCAAAATATCAAGATACACAGATATATATTTACTTTTTTGATATTTTGTTTGATATTTTGTTAGAGAACGAACAAGCTCTTATCGCAGAAAATGGGTAGTTTTAGTAAGATACTGAAGTAAATTTCTCGCTTTCTACTATTCAGAATTGGCAAGTCATACAGACATTGTATGACTATTTGTCCCACACAGTTGCTCACAGGGCAATATTGAGATACATGGATACATATTTACTCAGATATTATATTTTTGAGAGAGCCAGATTTTAACGTAGATAATGTGTATTTTAGTAAGAAAGTAAAGTCCATTTCTCACTTCCACCTAAAAAGTCAAACAGAATGTTTGCAAAAATTTTTCACTCAATGCCGCTCAAATGCTGGTAAATGTGGTGAACAAAAATGTAAAAAAAAATAATTTAAAAAGATTTTTTAGCAATAATATTTCAGGATGTTTATTTAGACATAGGCTATACCAGTCCAAAACTGTAAAATACTAAAAATCCATAATTCCTTGAAATTCAGCGATTGGCGCGCCCCTTCAAGCTGGGATTTTGTTCCTTGGCCTATGTGTGTTAGATTTCTTTAATTACTATAAAATACATTACACTTAGCATTCACATCTTTATATTCATTTCTGGCCAGAAAGCATATCAAGTTATCTACACATTCTTGCACTTTAAGTTACCTTATGAATGAATAAATTTTACGCCAAAAGCAAGCAGAAAGACTTTAAAGAAAATAATATTTTAAGCCAGCTAAAAAACAAGTGTTCTATAGGCCTTGACATTAATACTAATAGATATTTCGATTAAGAATCTTCTCCATATATTTAAAATATTTTATTCCTCAAAAAACTGGTAATCTCTACAAATAAATTCTTTAGTAATAGAGATTACATCTCAGAAGGCTCGATATTTTTTTAGATCTATAAATCATTTTGCAACATACAGGCAGCTTGAGCACAGCCTAAAGCTTCAACATTCAAAGAAAACTTGTAGTAATTCATATTCCTACTTTGAAAATGTTGTTATGACTGTTGAGCTTATTAGGTCTACTGTTATAATCCTGCAGAGGTAGTTATGTTGACCAGCCTGAGGAGCATGTTAAGCCTGCTGTCATGAGGCACCACTAACCTTATCAAACCGTGCTTTCAGCTAATCAATGAAAAAAAAAAAGTTCAAATCACACAGGTTATGATATATATACCAGTGCATAAAAGGGATCCTACTGATATAATCATAGGGAAAATAGGGCTAGCTGTGAATTCCCAACTTCTCGACATGTATGACATTGGAAAAATAAAAAAGTTTAACACTACTTGGTATTATGTTGAGTCTAAGATTTTGGACGATACAAAAAGAATCATGTCGCCTCAGATTTGAGCATAGCTGTACCATGACAGGCTATTGTTTTGAAAGAACAGTTTTCTAATGTTTCTACAGGAATAAAGAGCAATTCATCATTTCCCTGTTCTTTGAAAGACAGAGGAAAAGCAAGCATTCTTACAGCACTGCTACATCAATACCTGTCCCCAGTTTATTCCCATGCAACTCCTATCAAAAAATATTTCCTATTGATGAAATGTTGAAGACACCTCATGAGTCTTGAAAGACTTGAATACCCCTAGTGACTTTCTCCCCAGGATGTTTTGCAAAACCCAAGTGTTCCTGAGGGAGTTTTTTTATTATGGTTATGACCTTAGTGTCATCTAAAAAGGTATCATTGGTGGAGAATGCATGTAAATATCAACTATCTCTTGCATTTGTATACAAATTCCTTTCAGTTGTTTCATAATTTCACCCTTTGGCCAAATCTTTTCAAGACACATTAAGTACAACAGACCCACTGACAACACAGATAGGCAAGAGACTCCCTTTAATATCTATATGCATAATGATATTCTTTTTTACCAAGTTTGACTGAAAATCCATCAAATATGTAGGAGGAACTGTGAGCACGAGGTATGTAATAGACACACTGATGGACATGTCACCAGATGCTCTCTCTCTTCACACATCTGTTTACGATAAGTCTACCTTTATACCAATTTATACTGAAATACCTTCAACTGCATTAGACAAGTTGCAATCACAAAATGAGCGTGACAAACAGATTGACATGCAGAAGACTGGAATTTTTCCTTAATATACACACCTCAGCATAATAGTCTTTGTACCTGTTTGATTGAGATCCCTTTAACCATATGAGTTGTGATGCTAAGTTAAGGGTGACGGGTGCTGATGAATATAAAACGACCTTCCCTCATGCACATCTGTATATATAATGGTCTACTTATGTACTAAGTTTAACTGAAATTACCTGAACCCTGTACTAGTTGAGATGACAAAGTAATTTTGACAGACAGGCAATATTCCTTCAAGCAAATCTGTGTACGATGGTCTACCTTCGCACCAAGTTTAACTGCAATCCATTCAACCATGTGGGAATTATAGAGACCATATAAATGCGATAGACACAGATGGACAGACGATGATCTCTCTTCATAAACAATTACAACTGTGACACCAATGTAAGACTTTGCAGGGGGAGCTTGTGTTACTATAGGTTGTTGAGACCAATAGGGGCTCTTACTAACAGTTTGGTGGAACAAATGGTAACCAGAGCTCTTCTACAAGTTTCCAAGTTAATGGCAAAAAAGTTTTTACAGTTATTTATGATTGACAAGTCATTATGAACATTTAAGATACTCATACTTACTATTAGACATAAAAATTATATTTTAATGATAAAATAAAGTTTGTTCATACTTACCTGGCAGATATATATATATCTGACAGGTAAGTCTCATGAACAAAATAAATATTTCTAAAAACATTACAGAAAATTAATGCTGCAATAACAACAGTAGCAATAATATTACTGACACCCTTCACCATACAGGAAAATAATAATAGCACCTTGTCTCTTTTTGACATTCATTTAATGGAATAATAAATTACATAACTCTTGTAATCCTCAATGTCCAATGACAGAGCATACAAAATAGGTGACAACGGGGCACCGGAACAGGGACACCAGAACAGAAGAAGAGGATAGTAGTTGAATCAACAAAGAAATGATCTCTACCACGAGAGACAGAACATAATTTAAAAGCAGGCAAACAGACTAAATACCATCCCATAAAATAAAAAACTAATGATGATGACAGTAACAGTAAAAATGACCTTTCAATATACCCTAGTCTCAAACTTAATTCATCAATGAGGCTGAAATTAAATACCACACTGATGGAGAGTTCTCAACTCTTAGTACTGTATCCCTATTTAGGCACTCAATTTAGATATGACATTACCGTTATATGCAAATAGAAAATTTTCTCCAAAGATCCTGCAAAATGTTAAGCTACTATAAAATGCTGTTCAGAGAGCCTCAACAAAGTTTCATGGAGCACACAACCTAAATTTTGAACATGATTCTACTAGTAATATTACCTATAAAAATAAAAAAAAAAAAAAAACACTGATGAGCACAACTAACCCACCTCATACGAATTAAGAGTGAGACTTTACAAAGTCCCTTGACCTACTTATATGAAGGATGTACTTCTCTTCAACAAGGTTTGATGTGTGTTTCATGTTCACTACATGAACTGGTTTTATATATCAGGGATTGATACAACTACAGAAGATAACCCATAACAATATATGTATACACTATATACAAATAACATTGATCAAAACCAACTTTGCCCAATTCATTAACCTGAATGTCTTAGCAATGGAGATGATCATCCACTTAAAACCTTTCATAAAACCTCTGTCATCTCCAATATCATACTAAGCTTGAACACAAATGACAAGGTGAAAATAAAGCATTTAAATATAGTAGGAAGCAATATTTGCTCTACATTATCCTTTACTGTATAGCCACTTTCATACTAGTGCAAATTCTTTAGGACTGGGTTATCAATACCAAACAAGAATACTGTACTAAAAATTTACTATAAAATTCCACCGTTCATATACTCCCAATGCTCAGACAATATTAACACATCTAATTTTATAGTACTTTTCAACCAGACACCAACTTACACACACATCCTTCCATTCTGAAAACAATACGATAAAACATCTCGTTCCCAATGGAAATAAAGAGGAAGATCCTCAACCTTCCACAAATTTACCTGCCAACCATCTAAGAGAAAAATGCTTCAAAGTTCCTAGTCATCTTCACTAAATACAGTCTCTGCCTGCACAGAAGGAAAAAATGTAGAGAAAACAAGGGGCTTACAGCCAGAGAAAACAGAATTGTGACACGGAATCCTCAGATGCTCCCACATCGCTTGAACCTTTAGATAACCATGGGCATGGATAAGCTAAGACTATAAGGTGTGGGAATGACTGAGAGAATCACTCAAAGAGTAGAGAAGTAACTTCCACCCAAGGAAATATTTTGACAAAGATGAGAATAAAGATGATTTTAAAATGTCAAATATCGGTACAAGTCTATAATTGTTATTAGCTGAGTGCCAACCACAACACTCACTTTTGCATGAGTCGGGACCAAGCAAGAAAGCGGTTCATCACTCTACAGTACACTTTTTTTTTTTTTTTTTGCATTACTCCACTTTTATTAGTATATTTTTGCTAGTATCATCTTGTGAATGGGAAGTTTCACATGGACAGAGCTGCTTCAAAACATCAAAATTTTCTAATTATACAAATAAAAAAGATGAGGGTCTTTCACTTCTTTCAGTTCCCAGCACTTTATTTTACTGTGAATGTCACTATCTTCACGGGTAAAAATCACAATCGACACCATTAAGTTTTTGTCACCTATTGCAGATGGATGTGAATAGAGCTAATGGTAACCTGTTCAATATTGTGTCTGGTGAACAAGACCTATTTAATAGTTGCCTATACACTTATATGTGTGCTCACACTGTGAGTCCAAAGCCAAGATCACATGTTCACCCTTATGTCACATTATGCTGAAGAGTGATATAATCTGAGGAGGTGCAGAGTGCACAGAAGGGAGGAAAACTGGATCACTACTGAACTGACTGTTCTTGGAGCCGCTGAGTTTGCTGCATCCCTAACTATCTGTGCTTGCACAGCCGTATATTCCCAAAAAGGAAAATTTCACAGCCTTGGCTATGCTCCACATTATACAACCTACTCTTCACGCCACGTAAGAGTAGATTTTCCTGTAAATAAAGACAATCATGTAAGTATAGCAAATAACTCTGTTCTATGGGCACATTAAAAATGAATCAAGTACTAAAAATTGGCCGTAAGTCAGGTACTGAGAACAAGGAAGAGTCATTTAACACCTTTAGCACAAAAATGACAAGAAACTTGAAAATTTATTAACATTGGTGCATCTTCACCAAACTTGTTGAAAACCAAACATCAAAGCCAATCTTTAGCACATATTTGGTACTTTAAAAATTTGTTTGGTTCAACTCACCTATCTTCTGGTGTACGGGCCAAGTATTCCCGCTCTATGAGGCTTTCAATTCGTTTCTTGATAAGTATTGGGGACGGTAAGAAGCGGGACTTGAGCTGATCGGTAACCTCAGCAACCAAATTGTTATGCTAAAAAAGAATAAGGAATATTGTATTATGCATTACCACAGAGCAGTAACATTAATACCATTAATCTTGATATACAGTTATAATATAAATACTTAAGATTTATTTTTTAAATACTTACCTCTCCATTATATAGATTTTACTTCAGCTATATAAGAGAGAGGTAAGGTTCACTGAAAAAAATATACACTTAAAAACTATTAAGCTTTACAAGGACTACTGTCACTCGAGATAATGAAACTATCAGAACTTTACAGACACAACTGGTATCACATACCAGCTTGATCTACTGATATCTTCACTATTCTGGTTTGTTGTGGTTATGCTACTGATCTGTTACTCATGAGGGGGCAGAGGTTTAATCCCAATGTGTCATACAGGTTAGGTGTGTCATTCCATCAATCCTAGGAATTACAGGAGGCCAGGCCACCAGACTGTCCTTTAATTTGAGGTGCTAGTGTATCCCTACTGATAATATAACACATACTCCCCTCAAAAGTGCTGTTAAACCATGGTTTTCAAACCTGATCAAATATTTAGCTACTGAGACATATGAAAAAATTCTTCCCTTAACCTAAACAAAAATTCAAACCACGGCCCAATACAGCATCCTCATCCTTGGATAGGAGTCTACTTGAAATATGACTTCTGTGATCCACATCCCAGATTACCAACTGCCCCACCTTGAGCAACAGTTGGGCAGCAAAAAAAGAAGAATTAATCAGATGCTAAAGCTGCAACCTTACACAGTAAAAAAGAATATCTATTTAAAAATTTAATATGGTTCCATTCCCTCTACTTATAGGATAGCTCATCTTTCTTCAGGTTTTCAAGTTTATTTCTGGCAACATATCAAAATTTAATCCACATGAAAAGTATTGTCATTAATACTAATAACATCCAAACAAGAAGATCCACGTACATCATGAGTTCTTGTATTTGAAAATCAAGAGTGCTTGTACTTCAAGAGGGGTGGTTAATAAGTGACAAAAAAAAAAAAAAATTACCCGCCATTACAAAATTATCACCTTTAAAATTTTATTAAGTGACAAAAAAAAAAAAAATTACCCGCCATTACAAAATTATCACCTTTAAAATTTGTCTATCTAAAAAAAACTTCTATGTATTCAGATTTACCTTCCAGGCACAAATACCATACATAATCTAGCAATACACCATCCCTCTTTTTAGCCCAAAAGCAGACTACAAGTAATAAGATATTGGTAGTTTTGAATGACTTGCAGGTAGCAGCTTCCAGGGCTTTCCTTACTGCAGTCCTTTGTATGGTTCCCAATTATTATGATAAACAATGAAGGACTTCATGCTAATCCTTTATGGATAACTTTTACTACATACTTCTGATTGACTGCTAGTGTTTTCACTTTACATTTCATATTATGATATAATGCAATCACTTAATCAGTTTTTCAATTACTGTACTGTACTGACATATAATACCATCACTTAAAGTCTTTCCAGCACCCACAAGTTTTTTAATACTCATCTATAGATTACTGCTTGTCCTGGTACTATGTTAGATGCTTTCTCAAGATCTACAAATATCTACAAAAAGTTTGCATCCTTACATAGTCTGCCTCTGTTGTTTTCTTTAGCAAGAAGCCATTGTGGAAAATGATAATTTCAACATATTTCTTAACCATTCATTTCAACATCTGCAATACTTTTACTCCAGAAATCTTATTCCACCTTAATTTACAATTGGTGTAAAACTCTTCTATTCTGCTGGATCAAAGCATTAATCATGTTTTCATGTATTTTGGCCAGCTCATCAGTGACTTGTTTTTTGGATGCCTTTTTTAATTTGCTAGTTATTCCTAAAAATACTTGCATGGATCAGACAATTGTCTGCAGTCCCTATCATACTCCTACAGGTACTAACTAGGTATTGCCCAAACACTACCTGCCCTCGCATAGGCACACTGCAGTCTTTCTAAATCTGGATTCTGTCATTAATCAAAAAACAACAATGTCAGTGCTGACTGAATTTCAGTTTAGCATCATGAGCAAGTGATTGCCTGTCCTGTTCTGACTCCTAGGAGGTCTACTGCATGCATTTTGTTGTGGAAATCTGTTTAAAAATATATAACTCCCTGGTTAAAAAGATATTTCAAGCACCACTGATAGATATAGATGATTATTTTAAGATTAATATTTTATTTGGGTTCTTATAATTCCATTCTGAATTAACCCTTTAACGCTGAAGCCCTATTTACAAAAACGTCTCCCGTATGCCGGCGGCGTTCGGTGAGTTAGCGCCGAAGCCTAAAAAAGTTTTTCAAAAAATCACAGCACGCTTTAGTTTTTAAGATTAAGAGTTCATTTTGGCTCATTTTTTTGTCATTGCCTGAAGTTTAGTATGCAACCATCAGAAATGAAAAAATATCATTATCATATATAAATATTGGAATATATGACAGCGAAAAAAAAAAATCGTATATAATTGTATACAAATCACGCTGTAAGCAAAACGGTTAAAGCTAATGAGTTAATTTTTTTAAATTGTATTGTACACTAAATTGCGATGATTTTGATATATAACAAATTTTAAAACGATCAAAGCAACACAGAGAAAATATTATCACAATATGATGCATGAATGCGTAACGTGCGGACGTAAGAAAATGTTTTTTTCAAAAATTCACCATAAATCGAAATATTGTGCTAGAGACTTCCCGTTTGTTGAGAAGTGAAGCTAATTGATTGAATATTACTAGACTGTAAGTGTTTTAGCTTACAATTGCAGTTTTCGACCATTTCGGTCGAGTTAAAGTTGACTGAAAGTCGAATTTTTTCTATTTATCGTGATTTATATGAAAATATTTAAAAATTGATAAAAGCTACAACCATGAGTTATTTTTTGTTGTATTGTACATAAAATTGTGCACATTTTCATATATAAAACTTTATGTAACAACTAATATAAAATGGTGCAAATATTATGACAACGAGACGAAAGAATTTCTGAGATGGTCCGCCGAGTTACTGAGCAGACATAAGGAAAATGTTTTTTTTTTAAATTCACCATAAATCGAAATATTGTGCTAGAGACTTCCAATTTATTGCAAAATGAAGTTAAACGATTGAATATTACTAGAATGTAAGAGTTTTAGCTTACAATTGCGTTTTTTGACCATTTCGGTCGAAAGTTAAAGTTGACCGAAGGTTGAAATTTTGGCAGTTATCGTGATTTATGTGAAAATATTTCAAAACTGATAAAAGCTACAACCATGAGCTATTTTCTGTTGTATTCTAAATGAAATTGCGCACATTTTCATATATAAAAGTTTATATAAAACGATGCAAACATTACGACAACATGACGAAAGAATTTCTGAGATGTTCGGCCGAGTTACCACGCACAGACGTAAGGAAAAAATGGTTTTTTTTTTAGAAATTCACGATAAATCGAAATATTGTGCTAGAGACTTCCAGTTTGTTGCAAAATGAAGGTACATGATTGAATATTACTAGAATGTAAGAGTTTTAGCTTATAATTGTGTTTTTTGACCATTTTGGTCGAGTTAAAGTTTACCGAAGGTTGAAATTTTGGCAGTTATCGTGATTTATATGAAAATTTCAAAACTGATAAAAGCTACAACCATGAGTTATTTTCTGTTGTATTCTACATGAAATTGTGCACATTTCCATATATAAAACTTTCTGTAACGATTAATATAAGACAGTGCAAACATTATGACAACGTGACGAAAGAATTTCTGGCGCAGACGTAAGGAAAAAGTATTTTTCAAAAATTCACCATAAATCGAAATATTGTGCTAGATACTTCCAATTGGTTGCAAAATGAAGGTAAATGATTGAATATTACTAGAATGTAAGAGTTTTAGCTACAATTGCGTTTTTTACCATTTCGGTCGAGTCAAAGTTGACCGAAGGTTGAAATTTTGGCAGTTATTGTGGTTTATATGAAAATATTTCCAAACTGATAAAAGCTACAACCATGGGTTGTATTTTGCTGTATTTTACATGAAATTGCACACATTTTCATATATAAAACTTTATGTAACGGCTAATATAGAACAGTGCAAAAATTACGACAAAATGACGAAAGAATTTATGAAATTTTCGGCCAAGTTACCGCCCGTGCGTAAGAAAAAGTTTTTCAAAATTCACCATAAATCGAAATATTGTGCTAGAGACTTCCAATTTGTTGCAAAATGAAGGTACATGCTTGAATATTACTAGAATGTAAGAGTTTTAGCTTACAATTGCATTTTTTGACCATTTTGGTCAAGTCAAAGTTGACCGAAGGTTGAAATTTTTTTGTAGTCGACGCACGGTGCGTCCACTCGGCACTCAACAGACAATTTTAGTCAACGTATGATACGTCCAATAGGCGTTTAAAGGTTAAAAAGCCAATGTGCAACATTGGTCAGTACTACTCTAAAACTAGAGGCACTTTACTGTTCTTCATGACCTGGGATAAAGCCTGGTTACGCTTACAACAAATCCTCAGGTTCACCCTCCAATTATTTTTTAATGCCTTTTTCTTGTGCCGTATTATGTGCTGATTGTTCTGAAGTTATTGGTATGGTCTATTCAACAACATCTGGCAAAAGCACTACCCTAAACATATCAGTGTGTTGTTTGTGTAAAATTCTATTACTTGGATATGAAAAGGCTGCTATGAAATCATAGCTAAATGTATTCTATATTCTTGAGTATAAAAACTGGGAAAATACATTTAAGCCTCTGAAACAATTCAATACCACATGCACACAAAGTAACTCGCATCTGTTTCACATTTTTCAGTGGGTTCTATAACCTTGGTTAGCTACGTAATGGAATCTATTAACTAAATCAAATGCTGGTTAAATAAGAATCTTACATATTAATCTGTTTCAAAGTGGGTTCAAATGCATGAATTCTAAATCAAATGCATGAATCTTACAGTCATTCGTCGACGAGCCTTCATAATCCTGACAATTGCTGCTTCAATTTCATGCTTACGATCCTCATCAACTTTACTTCGAGTTTCTTTCCTCTCTGGCTCACTTTCACCTTTGGCAGCTACAGCTTGTATTTTTACCCTGAAATAAATT